>NC_090229.1:8564730-8864730 GCF_024489055.1 Chanodichthys erythropterus
CAGAACACAAATTAAGATATTTTTGATGAAAACCGAGAGCTCTCTGACTCCTCAGACAGCAATTTAACCACCACTTTCAAAATCCAGTTTGTTAAAACAGTCGACGTGACTGCAGTTGTTCTACCTTCATTTTATAAAGCGACAAGAATACTTTCTGTACACAAAAACAAAACAAAAATATAATTTAAGAAATATAAACTGTTCCGAAGATGAACGAAGGTCTTACGGGTGTGGAACGACGTGAGGGTCGTTAATAAGAGAGTAATAAATGACAGAATTTTAATTTTTGAGTGAAATATCCCTTTAAAGGACCTGTATTGAATGCTGTAGTTCACACACACACGGGTTTCCTGACAGCTCTCAGGGTCCAGACAATAACAGGCAATTCATAATCTTACAGGGAAAAGAGATCACACCTGGATTGGCTGCAGATAAAGGGATTTGTTGACGTCTACAGAGTCATATGGTGCTGTATGATGGATTAGAGTGAAAATTCCTCTCAGCTGTATCCCATGATGATTATTTGTCTCTTCATTCAGATGTTTAAAATAGTAAACAACTTTATAACATAAGAAATAATGATGAAATGAAAAGTCAGGGGTCAGATTTCACTTTGACTATGAGGTTGCAGTTTATCGCATCCACGAGAACAGAAAATTAAATGTCAAAAGGTCACGTGTAAATATCGCATTTATTGTGCGGAGACAGCAGAGGTGATGACACGAATACAAATATCTTTTGTGGTGAAGTGCTGAGCATGTATTAACCTTCTCGTACATAAATCAAAGAACAAGGGTCAGTGGTCAGGAAGAGGGAGATATTTTAAATCCATCTGACAGCGATCATAATAGCGGGCCCAGGACAGAACCATGAGGCATTCCCATCAGAACTAGCTTTGTGTGATTGAATGAAAGTTCAAAGGGAGGTTCCCTTTGCTGTTCATGTATTATGAAGGTCAAAAGATGATGGAGATCTTTCTGAGTCATAGATTTATAGCTTGCATATCATTCAGAAGGTCAACTTTGGGCCGGGAAATCTAGCTCTTTGAAGGTGCAAGTTGATTATCTTTTTTTCCCATGCATGTAATTCTCATCAGGCACATCTATGAATCTGTAGATTGGTTATGGTTACAGTGACCCAGATTAATCTTAAACCATTCAAACTCTCATACTGAGAGGCATTGCTTAATCGAAGTGTTCATAAGTAAGGATAGCTCTGTGCACAACTCATCTCCACGGTGTCGTTGCTAAAACGTTCCCTCTCATTATCCAGCTCTCCTGACATGATTTGGCCAACTTACACCTTCCTCCTATCCAAAAATAATTGTAGCTGCTCAGTCAGGTGGCCCCTGGCTGTGGTCCTTCTGTGTGCATGAGCCTGACCCATTTACCGCCTTTGTGGAGAAAAATGACAAAGCTGACATAATTTCCTCTCTTGCTCATGCCTCTCGTCGAGGTCCGCACCTTTCCCACAGGAGCTTGAGGGAAAGGGAAGACTGCGGCACTACTAGACTGAAGTGCAGGCACCGTGAAAGCAGCTAGTGCAGATTGTTAGTGCAGTTTGCATGTTCATCATAGTGTCTGCGGTCATGTTTGGTTCTTAACGTACTTACCTTCCTAACTGGTCTTTATAGGTCATATCATAAAGAATCAAATTTATCATTTTCTTTTGAGATAAGAGTTTGATGTATTAGGAAATATGGTACAGTAGAAATGGCTTTTTGGAAAAGTGGAAATAGCTTTTTTTTTTTTTTTTTTTTTTTTTTTTTTTTAAAAGGGCATTTATTGAAACTAAACCCAACTCATTTTAATTTAGGCTTAATTAAATTTATAATTAAAATTATTACTAATAATAATAATAACAAAGTATTATTATTATTATTATTATTATTAATTATTATGGTATTAAGAATATTTTATTACAATAAGAAGACAACACAGAATATCTAAAATAAATTATTATTTAAAAATATATTTTTTTCATAATGAATTATTATTATTTTCATTTTTCCTTTTTTTTTAATTATTGAAATTGTAAACAAAACAATTACAACAAAACAGACTAGAACAAAGACTAGCCCACAATAAATTGTGAAGGGAGAATGAAAATAAAAAATATAAAAATAATAACTATAATAATGATAAAATAATCAAAATAATAAATAAAATTAATAAAAATATTATTTATTAGATATGGTTTGGTTATTATTTAAATATTTTTATTTATTTATTTTAATTTTTTTTATGTACTACAAATTATGGTATGAAATTTACAAAATATTTTCATGGAACATGATCTTTACCTAATATCCTAATGATTTTTGGCATAAAAGAATATTTTTTTACAATAAGACGACAACACAGAATATCTAAAATAAATTATTATTTAAAAATATATATTTTTTTCATAATGAATTATTATTATTATTTTCATTATTCCCATTTTTTTTTTTTTTTTTTTTTTTTGAAATTTTAAACAAAACAATTACAACAGAACAGACTAGAACAAAGACTAGCCCAGGCGAGCTTAAAACAAATATAATACAGTATTCATAAATTGTGAAGGGAGAATGAAAATAAAAAATATAAAAATAATAACTATAATAATGATAAAATAATAAATAAATTTAGTAAAACAAATATATTTATTATATATGGTTTGGTTATTAGTTTAAATATTTGTATTTATTTATTTTTATTTTTTGATGTACTACGAATTATGGTACGGTAGCTTATAAGCTTTTAGCAGTAACTTTCAGAAATTAATACTACTACTACTACTACTAATAATAATAATAATAATTATTATTATTATTATGCATTTTAATATAATAATTTTATAATTTATAATTATTATTAATAATAAAATTACAAAGAACAATTTATTTTTTAGTTATTTTATTTAATACACTATTCATATTTTTATTTATTAAATAGTAATAGTTTTATTTTGTTATTATTAGGGGCCAAGCACCGAAGGTGCTTAGGCACCTATTGTTATTGTTGGCGTTCCGTACGCTTATTATTAGGGGCCAAGCACCGAAGGTGCTTAGGCACCTATTGTTATTGTTGGCGTTCCGTACGCTTATTATTATTCTTCCGTTTCTTCTTCCGCTCTTGAAGTCTATGGCAGCCCATAGAACCGCTTGCGGGAAAGTTGTGAAATTTGGCACACAGTTAGAGGACAGTCTGACCTTTGTCCATAGCAAATTTGGAGTCTCTAACTCAATCCCTCTAGCGCCATCAGCTGTCCAAAGTTGCACTTATGTTTATGTTAATAACTTTTGAACCATAAGGGCTAGAAACAAAATTCTTTTTTCCTCTGATTCCTTGGGTCAAGACGAATCGATTGCACCATATGACGTCATTTTCCGTCATGAAAATTTTTCCGCCATTTTGAATTTTCTGAAAAACGTACTTTTTCGAACTCCTCCTAGGCCGTTACTCCAATTTTCACGAAAATTGAACCAGATCATCTTCAGACCATGCCGACAAAATGTTATGGAATTCAAGTTGATTTCTCAAACCGTTTTCGAAAAACACGCAAACGAATTGTACGTAGTGCTTGCGAAAATAGACATAAGGCTGTATCTCCGCAACGCTTTATCGTATTCAGACCAAACTTGGTAACTGTCATCACAAGCATGACCTGAGGCAACATGCAGCGTTTCGGCGCAGCGCCACCTAGTGGTGCGGAGATATGAAAAATGGCTATTTTTACTTATAACTTCTGATGGGTTTTGGTCTCGTTGGATTCGGGGAATCATGCCGAGTCGAATGATATCCAATTTTCCCATATTGGACATTTTGGCCGTCGGCCATTTTAAATTTGGTGCTAAAATGCTGTATTTTACGAACGCATTAGCGTATCGTTATGAAACTCGGTATGGGTCATCAGCACAATGCCCTGAAGGAGCATACCAAGTTTAGGACCAGCGCCACCTTGTGGTCAAAAGTTATAACAAAATTTACAAAAATGCTAATAACTTTTGACTATATTAACCGATTGTAATGAAACTGTTTTCAGTAGATTCCTTGGGTCATGCTGAGAACATAGATATCAAACTTTCCATAGTCAGCTGAACTTCCTGTCCGCCATATTGTTTTTCTTTAAAAACCTACTTTTTCGAACTCCTCCTAGACCGTTGCTCCGATTTTCACCAAAATCGAACCGTATCATCTTCAGACCATGCTGACAAAAAGTTATGGATTTCAAGTCGATAAGTCAAACCGTTTTCGTATACCAGAGCAACGAATTTGAGGCATGATGCAAAAATGACTCTTGAAGCTGTATCTCTGCAATGCTTTATCATATTCAGACCAAACTTGGTATGTGTCATCACAAGCATGACCTGAGGCATCATACAATGTTTCAGCACACCGCCACCTACTGGAGTGGAGATATGAAAAATGGCTGTTTTTGCTTATAACTTCTGATGGGTTTGACCAAAATTCATAAATTTGGTATGGTTCATCAGGACAATGCCCTGAAGGAGCCTGAGAAGTTTCGGACCAGCACCACCTTGTGGTCAAAAGTTATAACAAAATTGACAAAAATGCTAATAACTTTTGATAATATCTACCGATTGTAATGAAACTGGTCTCAATAGATTCCTTGGGTCATGCTGAGAACATAGATATCAAATTTGCCATATTCAGCTGAACTTCCTGTCCGCCATATTGTTTTTCTTTAAAAACCTACTTTTTCAAACTCCTCCTAGACCTTTGCTCCGATTTTCACCAAAATTGAACCGTATCATCTTCAGACCATGCCGACAAAAAGTTATGGATTTCAAGTTGATAAGTCAAACCGTTTTCGTATACCGGAGCAAAGAATTTGAGAGATGATGCAAAAATTACTCTTGAAGCTGTATCTCTACAATGCTTTGACATATTCAGACCAAACTTGGTACGTGTCATCACAAGCATGACCTGAGGCATCATACAGTGTTTCGGCGCAGCGCCACCTACTGGAGTGGAGATATGAAAAATGGCTATTTTTGCTTATAACTTCTGATGGGTTTGACCAAAATTCATTAATTTGGTATGGGTCATCAGGACAATGCCCTGAAGCAGCCTGAGACGTTTCGGACCAGCGCCACCTCGTGCTCAAAAGTTATAACAAACTTGACAAAAATGCTAATAACTTTTTTTTCTAATTGCTCACTGCTGCTGTTGGTCTGATGCTCACGGCCATGTTGGCTGGCTTCTTGTGCCGTTTTTGTGCTTGGCCCCGTAATTGCTGCTTGCAGCTATATTTATTCTTCTTCTTCTTCTTCCGCTCTTGAAGTCTATGGCAGCCCATAGAACCGCTTGCGGGAAAGTTGTGAAATTTGGCACACAGTCAGAGGACAGTCTGACCTTTGTCCATAGCAAATTTGGAGTCTCTAACTCAATCCCTCTAGCGCCACCAGCTGTCCAAATTTGCACTTATATTTATGTTAATAACTTTTGAACCATAAGGGCTAGAAACACAATTCTTTTTTCCTCTTATTCCTTGCCTCAAGACGAATCGAACGCACCATATGACGTCATTTTCCGTCATGAAAATTTTTCCGCCATTTTGAATTTTCTGAAAAACTTACTTTTTCTAACTCCTCCTAGGCCGTTACTCCGATTTTCATGAAAATTGAATCAGATCATCTTCAGACCATGCTGACAAAAAGTTATGGAATTCAAGTTGATTCCTCAAACCGTTTTCGAAAAACTAACGAACGAATTGTACGTAGTGCTTGCGAAAACAGAAGTAAGGCTGTATCTCCGCAACGCTTTATTGTATTCAGACCAAACTTGGTACATGTCATCACAAGCATGACCTGAGGTACCATGCAGTGTTTCGGCGCAGCGCCACCTACTGGTGCGGAGATATGAAAAATGGGTATTTTTGCTTATAACTTCTGATGGGTTTGTCCAAAAATCATAAATTTGGTCTCGTTGGATTCGGGGAATCATGCCGAGTCGAATTATATCCAATTTTCCCAATTCGGCCATTTTGGCCGTCGGCCATTTTGAATTTTGTGCTAAAATGCTGTATTTTACGAACGTATTAACGTATCTTTACAAAACTTGGTATGGGTCATCAGCACAATGCCCTGAAGGAGCCTGAGAAGTTTCGGCACAGCGCCGCCTTGTGGTCAAAAGTTATAACAAAATTTACAAAAATGCTAATAACTTTTGACTGTATTCACCAATTGTAATGAAACTGGTCTCAGTAGATTCCTTGGGTCATGCTGAGAACAAAGATATCAAATTTGCCATAGTCAGCTAAACTTCCTGTCCGCCATATTGTTTTTCTTTAAAAACCTACTTTTTCGAATTCCTCCTAGACCGTTGCTCCGATTTTCACCAAAATTGAACCGTGTCATCGTCAGACCATGCCGACAAAAAGTTATGGATTTCAAGTCGATATGTCAAACCGTTTTCGTATACCAGAGCAAAGAATTTGAGGCATGATGCAAAAACGACTCTTGAAGCTGTATCTCTTCAGTGCTTTGACATATTCAGACCAAACTTGGTATGTGTCTTCACAAGCATGACCTGAGGCAGCATACTCTGTTTCGGCGCAGCGCCACCTACTGGAGTGGAGATATTAAAAATGCCATTTTTGCTTATAACTTCTGATGGGTTTGACCAAAATTCATAAATTTGGTATGGGTCATCAGGACAATGCACTGAAGGAGCCTGAGAAGTTTCGGACCAGCGCCAGCTTGTGGTCAAAAGATATAACAAAATTGACAAAAATGCTAATAACTTTTTTTCTAATTGCTCACTACTGCTGGTCTGATGCTCCCAGCCATGTTGGCTTGCTTCTTGTGCCATTTTTGTGCTTGGCCCCGTAATTGCTGCTTGCAGCTATATTTATTCTTCTTCTTCTTCCGCTCTTGAAGTCTATGGCAGCCCATAGAACTGCTTGCGGGAAAGTTGTGAAATTTGGCACACAGTTAGAGGACAGAATGACCTTTGTCCATAGCAAATTTGGAGTCTCTAACTCAATCCCTCTAGCGCCACCAGCTGTCCAAAGTTGCACTTATGTTTATGCTAATAACTTTTGAACCATAAGGGCTAGAAACAAAATTCTTTTTTCCTATGATTCCTTGGGTCAAGACGAATCGATTGCATCATATGACGTCATTTTCCGTCATGAAAATTTTTCCGCCATTTTGAATTTTCTGAAAAACCTACTTTTTCGAACTCCTCCTAGGCCGTTAGTCCGATTTTCATGAAAATTGAACCAGATCATCTTCAGACCATGCTGAAAAAAAGTTATGGAATTCAAGTCGATTGCTCAAACCGTTTTCGAAAAACACACGAACGAATTGTATGTAGCACTTGCGAAAATAGAAGTAAGGCTGTATCTCTGCAACACTTTATCATATTCAGACCAAACTTGGTACATGTCTTCACAAGCATGACCTTAGGCACCATGCAGTGTTTCGGCTCAGCGCCACCTACTGGTGCGGAGATATGAAAAATGGATATTTTTGCTTATAACTTCTGATGGGTTTGTCCAAAAATCATAAATTTGGTCTTGTTGGATTCGGGGTATCATGCCGAGTCAAATGATATCCAATTTTCCCATATCGGACATTTTGGCCGTCGGCTATTTTGAATTTCGTGCTAAAATGCTGTATTTTACGAACGCATTAGCGTATCGTTACGAAACTCGGTATGGGTCCCCAGCACAATACCCTGAAGGAGCCTGAGAAGTTTCAGCACTGCGCCACCTTGTGGTCAAAAGTTATAACAAAATTTACAGAAATGCTAATAACTTTTGACTATATTGACCGATTGTAAGGGAACTTGTCTCAGTAGATTCCTTGGTTCATGCTGAGAACATAGATATCAAATTTGCCATAGTCAACTGAACTTCCTGTCTGCCATATTGTTTTTCTTTAAAAACCTACTTTTTCGAACTCCTCCTAGACCTCTGCTCCGATTTTCACCAAAATTGAACCGTCTCATCTTCAGACCATGCCGACAAAAAGTTATGGATTTCAAGTCGATAAGTCAAACTGTTTTCGTATACCGGAGCAAAGAATTTGAGATATGCTGCAAAAATTACTCTTGAAGCTGTATCTCTACAATGCTTTAACATATTCAGACCAAACTTGGTACGTGTCATCACAAGCATGACCTGAGGCAAGATACAGTGTTACGGCGCAGTGCCACCTACTGGAGTGGAGATATGAAAAATGGTTATTTTTGCTTATAACTTCTGATGGGTTTGACCAAAATTCACAAATTTGGTATGGGTCATCAGGACAATGCCCTGAAGGAGCCTGAGAAGTTTCGGACCAGCGCCACCTTGTGGTCAAAAGTTATAACAAAATTGACAAAAATGCTAATAACTTTTTTTTCTAATTGCTCACTGCTGCTGTTGGTCTGATGCTCCCAGCCATGTTGGCTGGCTTCTTGTGCTGTTTTTGTGCTTGGCCCCGTAATTGCTGCTTGCAGCTATATTTATTAATATTATTATAAAAAATCCATTAAAAAAAGGTATGATATGACCCCTTTAAAATACAATCAAGAAATGTTACTGACAGTATGCTTATGTTCTGCAGCGGTTACAAGATATGGAGCCATGTAGTTCATATGAGAGACTAATTAGAGTGTAGAAGTTTGTTTATTTCAATATATATTTTTGGGGGGAGGTGAGGATTTTGTAAATCTTTGGAACGTAAAGCGTATTTGCATGAGGGAAAGCTCTTGAGCTCAAATGTGCTGAAAGGGAACTAGCGTCCCTGCACCGTGCTGCACGCAAACCTGTGGGACCCTGAAAGTACAAATCCATTTACACGCTGAGGGCTGCATGTGCGTTGTGTGAAGGTGTGTATCACTTTTGCTCTGTGTGCTCAGGTTTGAAAATGTGGCATGACAGTTTCCCAACCATGAGGCTTTACATATATCTACATATATGATGGATAATCATTCTGAGATGCAGATTCTTCGACATGAGGGAATCACTCAATTCTAAATGCGACTCAGAAACAGAATTTAATGCAACCTATAGATCTTAAACTTTTAAAGGAATAGTTCACCCAAAAAATGAAAATTCTTTTACTTTCTGTTCTACAGAAGAAATAAAGTTTGGACAGGTTTGGAATAGCATAAGGGTTAGTAAATGATGACCATCCCCCAAATTTTAATTTCTGGGTAAACCATCCCTTTAAATATTCCTCTTTTTTCTGAAAATGCTAGGCATTTCATGTTTAAAGTTGTTCAATCCCTGAGAGCAAGAAGCAGCCCATGAATTATCACCATTGTGCCCTTGAAGAAGACACTTAACCCCAGGTTACTCCAGGGGGATTGTCCTTTTTATATGGGGACACACAGAAATTTATTTTAGGTCAAGGGCTGGATTGGAAAAAATTAACATTTTATGTGGGCCATTTTTTATGACTAAAAAGAATTACAGCTTGGAAGATATTCCACCAACCCGGCTTGTGTGGCAACAAAATTTCTATTCTATTCTATTCTATCCGGGTCAGGTCTGTTTGATAGTCCAATGTTCATCTGTCTTTTCTTTTCTACTTTTTCCCTCATTATTAAGTAGTTAGCGTTTGTACACACAGTCATTCATTTTCTCTCTGCTAGTTAATCACTTTAATCATCTAGAGAACTGTTCATTGTGATTTTGATTTATAGTTCTCTAAACATCTGGAGGGAAAACTCTGAGCTCAATGTCACCTATAAAAGAGGCACCTTTAAATTGACTTAATTATGGTTTATAATGTAAATTAGGGCATTTCAATAACATGTAATGGCAAATAAATAAATAAATATACAGTGTCCTCCACAAATATTGGCACCCTTAGTAAATATGAGCAAAGGTGGCTGTGAAAATAAATCTTCATTGTTTATCTTTTTGATCTTTCATTCAAAAAATTCACAAAATTCTAACCTTTCATTTAAGTAAAACAATTGAAAATTGATGGAAAAGCTCATTATGAAATAAATGTTTTTCTCTTGTTCATGTTGGCCACAATTATTGGCACCCAATTATTGCAATGTCCTTTTGCCAAGATAACAGCTCTGAGTCTTCTTCTATAATGCCTGATGAGTTTGGAGAACACCTGAGGAGAGATCAGAGACCATTCCTCCATACAGAATCTCTCCAGATCCTTCAGATTCCAGCTCCATGTTGGTGCTTCTTCTCTTCAGTTCACTCCACTCATTTTCTTTAGGGTTCAGGTCAGGGGACTGGGATGGCCATGGCAGAAGCTTCATTTCATGCTCAGTGACACATTTTTGTGTTGGTTTTGATGTTTGTTTTGGATCATTGTCCTGATGGAAGATCCAATCACGGCCCATTATTGGATTTCTAGCAGAAGCGTTCAGGTTTTGTTTTTTCATCTGTTTGTATTTGATAGAATTCATGATACCATGTATCTGAACAAGATGTCCAGGACCTCCAGCAGAAAAATAGGCAGCATATTTAACCGTGGGCATGGGGTACTTTTTATCCATGTGTGCACCAAACCCATCTGGTGAGTTTGCTGCCAAAAAGCTTTTTTTTTTTTTAGTTTCATCTGTCCATAGAAGCCGGTCCCGTTTGGAGATCCAGTCTTGTCTGACAACTGAATATACTAGAGTTTGTTTCTGGATGAGCAAAGAAGGATTTTTCTTGAAACCCTCCCGAACAACTTGTGGAGATGAACATATAAAAATACATACATACATATAAAATATATATACAATTTCGTAATTTGTCTCAGTTCTCTCTTTTTTGGGGGTATATTATACAGGGGAGACTGGGGCTAGTTGTCACATTGGCTATCTCAGTAAGGTTTTAATTCTAAATTTTCCAGAAGTTTTCGTAAGATAAAAGTTGGGGTAAGTTGTCACAATGTGTTTTAAATGTTGTAATTTTAAAACGGTTAATTAATTACAATTTCTGCTTACCAATTTTATTTCTTTTTATCATTTAACATGTTTAATTTTGCTGAAAACTTTATAACAGGCTGTTGGCAGGTTCCTGTTGTGACAACTTGGGAGTGAAGAAGAAAATTGTGACCCTGGGCCACTAAACATAAGGGTCATAAGGGTACATTTTTTGAAACTTGCGATTTATACATCATCATCTGAAAGCTGAATAAATAATCTTTCCGCTCATGTATGGTTTTAAGGACAGGACAATATTTGGCCGAGATACAACTATTTGAAAATCTGGAATCTGTGGGTGCAAAAAAAAAAATCAAAATATTGAGAAAATCACCTTTAAAGTTATCCAAATGAAGTCCTTATAGTAACGCATATCCACTCACAAAGCTAATTTTTTTTTACATATTTACGGTATGAAATTTACAAAATATTTTCATGGAACATGATCTTTACCTAATATTCTAATGATTTTTGGAATAAAAGAAAATCGATAGTTTTGACCCATACTATGACTATAATGGTTTTGTGCTCCAGGGTCACAATTGTGTATTAAATAAACTGTAAACTGAACTGAAAACAAAAACAAAACTCATGTGCACTTAAATTTAGTTATATGTGCATATACAAAAATGACATTGAAAAATTTACCCCATCCTGAGAAATATTCACTATAAAAAGTGTGGCACCTAAACCCGGTCTCCTCTATATCATAACACACCAACAGCCACAATTTTGGGGACAAAGTTATTAGTGTTGACCTGATTATGCAACAATGTGTTATGAATTAAATATACCTTGAGACATTTATATATTTGCTATATTTAGGTCTCATGAGCTACAGGGTATTAGAAAAGAGACAAAGTGCTTCTACATGTTCATCAGCTTTAAAAAATGGGGTGCGCTTTATCATTTTGTTCCCATGAGCTCACGTTATGTTCCAGAAAGAGCAGACATCATGACATTTTCGATGTTTGCAAAGGAACTCGGATTATCTGAGTTCAAGCTGTTAATTTTCAGAGGTCTAACGTGCTAATGATGTTTCAGAATGGAATCTAACATACACATTGAGCTCTTGTCGCATGTGTGCAGTCCACAGTTCTTTAATTAGACATTTCCACAGCTTAGAATGTGGAGTCAAATTAAGTCCCTGCCATTTCCCCTCATCCCAGAGACCATTATCACCTTTCTGCATGATTGGAAAAGACTTTCGTTTGCAGCCCCAGCTTTATCTGGTAGTAATCATGACGAATGGCAGCCATGGAACCTTTTTTATTTTGAGTGCTTGTACAACTGGACAGGACTATGTTCCTGTGTTCCTGGCCAGCCACTGCGGGTTTAAATTAAACTGTTGATGCATGCGCTTGACTGTCTGCACGTAGCCAACATATGAGCTGGGAGAGACCTGACAGCTACATGCACCGACTCAATAGCCTTTTTCATTTAGCTATGCTGCTTTTTAGGTCCTATTTTGCAGTGGGTGCTAAACATAAGCTTTCTAAAGATTAAAACAGCTATATTGTAGATTTTTGTAGCATTTTAAGTCACCTTTTAATGTTAAGATTTCAGTTTATTTTTATTTTCTGCCTCTGACTTTTAGGCATCAGGGTTGGGGAGTTGAATGAAATTTGAGTCAGATTCAATCAGGGATTTAAAAAAAAGTCTTTTTTAAAGCCTTGTAAGCCATGAATCAAGCCAACCAGCTATGAGGTGAACCGTAACATTACAAGCTTTGATTTGAAGCAAAAAAAAGTATTTGAAAATCGGACAAGACTGTACTTTAATGCTTTAGTAAGGGAAAGAACTACAATCCCATGAAGCACTGCGAACAGCATAATCAAATTAAAAACAATGGAGAAACTACTCATTTAAAAATGTTTATTATATATATGAAAACAATATAAGTTTATTGCAAAATGTATACAAATATTTAAGTTTATACTCTTTTGTCTCGTTTTGCTTTTGCTGGTGACTCTGATTGGTGAAATTTTCTGTACAGCATTATGGGTAATGTAGTTTTTCAACACAAATTCCGCTGTTAAAGGGTTAGTTCACCTGTCATTAATTACTCACCCTCATGTCGTTCCACACCCCATAAGACCTTCGTTCATCTTTGAAAGATTAAGATATTTTGAAAATGTGAAATGGTGAAATCCGAGAGCTTTCTGTTTCTCTATTGGGAGCAATTTACAAATTCAAGGTCCAGAAAGGTAGTAAAGACATCATTAAATTAATCCATGTGACTCCAGTGGTTTAACCTCAGTTTTATGAAGCGATGTGAGTACTTTGTTTGCACAAAAAAACATTCTTTACCACTTTATGAAAATATTGACCTGCAATCCAGTAGGGGGAGCACCATGACGCATGTGTGTTGTGTTGACTCAAGACTGGAAGTTGTTCCGTGAAATCGCTTTGGAAAATATTATTTTGTAAGGATTGAGGTAAATCATGTTTTTTTGCACAAACAAATCATTCGCGTAGCTTCATAAAATTGAGGTTAAACCACTGGAGTCACATGTATTACTTCAATGATGTCTTTACTACCGTTGTGAACCTTGAATGTGTACATTGCGTTTCTCCCAGTGGATGGACTGAAAGCTCTCGGATTTCATCAAAAATATCTTAATTTGTGTTCTGAAGATGAGCGACGGTCTTACGAGTTTGAAACGACATGATGGTGAGTAATTAATGACAGAATTTTCACTTTTGGGTGAACCTAAAACAATTATTTTAAAAATAAGTTGCTTCAACAGATGCAATACCATTAACAACCTCGTAGCTCACAGTAGGTCTATCTTTAAAGGTTTATAATTTAGCATGAAAAAAAAAACAATTTCCCTATGGAGAGAACTAATGCGTATTTACTTGTGGAACACAACTGTTGCACTCAGGCATTATTAAAGGCTGTACCTTTAAGACTTCTATGTTTATATGACTCTGTTATGACCTTTGCATGTGATGTTTAAGGGTCACGTTGCTGAATACTGAATAGGCATTGATGATCTCTCAGAAAGTGCTCATGGTTGTGACTTCAATAGCATGATATTTTCTGAAGTTTTTCAGCATAGTTTCCATAAATGAAAGTGGATAAAGAGCCTTGTGTAGTGTACAACATCGACAGTCATTGTAGCCTTTTGTTGTACGTAAATATTTATGACTTTCATTCATAAAGCAGATATGTAAATTTAAAAGTAAATGTCTCATAAGAATTAGTTTAAACTCTGTAATCACATCATGGTCTGTTCTGTTCTGGGCTTATAAATTCAATCAAAAACATGTTCATTTTGACCTGTACTTTCGACCTTCTCTTCACACGCCAGATGGTCAGAACTGGCAACAGACTTTCAGAAATAAAACTTTGGATACTGTTCTCATGTTTGTGCTCTCGGCTCATAAACTAAAGCACTGAGATTAGATTCAAGTGCAGCATATGGAACATACAGATGCCGTAACTGGTCTTGGGTTTAACGGGGCAGGTGGTGTAAACAATTCACTTTTAGGGGCTGAAGGAGGAACATGAATTCCTAATCCATTCTCCTGCAATTTTTATGCACTCCCCATTAATAAGTCAAAATATTATGCGTCCTTGATAAGGTAATGCAAAAAGCCAAGAGGCAGTTTAATATTTGCTGTGGACCTGTGGTCATTTTCAATGAGTTTACAAATCTTATTATTTATGAAAAATATTTCTGCAGAGAAAAATATTACTGTTGAGTTGTTTGTAGTAATACCTGTAATTAAATTAAAAATATTTACATTTTCTTTTGAGAAAAATAACTAAATATAAATATAATTTTCTCAACAATTTATATTTCTTAAAAATAGACTTCACAAATGTTTTCCAAATGCTTGGTTGCATTGGTTTTTGTCTTTCTAAGGGTTCAAACGCCTTCCTTTAGTTCAGCATTTCTTTGGCCAAATCTTCAATAAAAGGACACTTTTTCACTCAATTAAATTTATGTCCATTCTTATATTGCAGATGGATGGAGGACTGGTGGTCTGATGACAGAATAGGGAATTAATTTTCATCCATTAAACTGAAACTGCAGTATATGAATTATTGCTGGCTTTGTTAAATTTTGGAAAATTGTTCAACTCTCAATACATTTTCCTGTTTGATTAATTTGTGCATGTTATTCCAAAGAAATCTCAATATTGTTAAGATGTTGCTAAAAGCATAAATAATCATCATAATCCTTTTTATTGCATTACACATTTTTTTTATCAAGGCTTTTCACTATTGAATGAAATATAAGTTTATTTATTATCAGTATTTCCCGCTTTCTCCACGATTTTTTTTCACTAAGCCGTTACAATGCATTTTGGGATTACATGCCATGCTGCCTTAGAATTGAGCTAAAACAAAGTGTCAGAGGAGGCAGGGTAATTAACTTTTGCAATGTCGTTTGTGTTGGGAACACTCCCATGATGCCTGATAGTAGGTAGCACACTATGGCCCTATCCAAATGACACCCCTAAAACACTCGTGGTCGTCCTACGAGTCCGCATTTTCGTGACGTAATGCCGCTTTGACTGTCGGGATGATGTCTGCTGAAAAAGTGCGCATCGAGGGCACATATCGACTGCAAAGGGGGCGCTCGAGAGCAGCCTTCTGAACCTAAAATTGACAAATGGGACACCCTACGGTCTCGTGGACTTACTGGACTCGTGCACGTGGCAGCCCCTTCCATATGTAAAGCGCTTTGAGTACCCAGAAATGCGCTATATAAATGTAACAAATTATGAGTTATTATTATTTTTATAAAAGTGAATTAAATAAGCCTCAGGCTGAAGGAAATGCAAATTCACACCTGTACAGTAGAGGGTGCAGCTCAAATAAACCTTTCATCTTTGCTGCCATTCTGGGTTGCAGATGAATAGGACGCAGGTGAAGAAAGTTCAACACTCTTACTTCAGCAATAAAAGTGGTTTCAGTCTTTTTCAATCTTTCAATCTTCTTAGATGCCATGGTATATGGTCATTCTCATCCGAGGGACCCCAATCCTAAAATTTAAAAGAGAGCTATACATTTTTATGTATAAATACCCAAATTATACTGTGAAAAATAAATATGATTGATATGTGTAAAATATTATATAAAAAATATTTAATGTATTTGTTTTTTTTTTTTATACTCACTATAGTACTGTGTACTATTTGTTTATTTGAATCTAATTTTTATTATTTATTCTATTAATTTATTATTTTTTTATTTTAACCTAATATTTATTTTTTTATTTAATATTTATTTATGTATTATTATTATATGATATTATTATTATTATTTTTTTTTATTTTTTTTTTATCTAAAATTTCCATGGACCCCCAAGCACTTCCTTGTGGCCCGGATCCTAGTTTGAAAACCCCTGTGCTATTAATAGTCTTTTTTTTTCACTACATTATTTATACTGTGAGCACATATTTCCATATCTCACATTGTAGTAGTTTTAAATCACACACTTGATGTTTGCAGCTCTCATAAAATCCGGCTGCTGAAGAGCGTTTTCTCTCTTGCTCCTGAAGTCCTTTTTCCTTACAGGAATAAAGCACAGCTTTGCACTCTCTTTAGTTTTCTACACTGATGATATTTGCGAGCGGGTGGTCCGTTTAACCCGTGGATGCCACATATATATATCTTGTGGAACAGGTCTTTCAGCATCGCCGTCAGCTTTCCATTTATGGAGGTCTGCTGGAAGTCAAGCCTATCATTAGTTCTGTTTGTTTAGCTTCAAAGCTTTGATTAAAAAAAAAAGGAAAGAATGTGAAACAGCAGTCAGATCCTAATTTGTGTCCTGTCAAATTTCCCAATAGGTGGAACACGAGCAGAGATCAGAAACTGAATCTGGGAGACTGAATCTGGCCCTAAAGCTTTTATAGTAAGTTACTATTTAATGCACACAGGATCCAAAAATAATGACCCCATGGGTGATCCTCCAGTCGTTTTCTGCTGAGCTGACTTATTCCCTGTAGATGTATTGATGTTGTGGCCACAGAATGTGCTAAATAAACCCAGTGTCTATAAATAGCTCTAATTTCTGTTGTTCTCCCTGTGAAGAGATTAGGTTTCAGAGCAGAACTATCGTTTCTCACTTTCTCAAGCTCATTTGACGTCTACGCCTCTGTCTTCTGCATTCGTCTTAGCTGGAGTCTAATCTGCCTGATCACATGATGCATGAAAACCAGTCAAAAATCTGTTTTTCAGATTCTGACATCTCCATATAAGTATATTCACACCCCGCGCATCTCTCCCTCCCGTCTGAAGCTCTGTGGTGAAACGGTGTAGCTATAATTTGTTGAAATGGTATCTAATATCTGCAGCCAAACCATACATTTGTCCAGACTAGTTGTCCGTGAGTAAGTTGTCTTGTCGAAACCTTGCTGTCATTGTTGTATTGACTTTCTATCTCAGTGTCTTCAGAACAAATGAGCTTCATGAGATTGACCACCTTTGTTTTTGTAAGTATCGAGAAGCATCTTTTAAAGCAACATAACTAGGTCCAAAAATAAAATTGATCTGAATGCACAGTTTGAAATGATTTTCATATGCAGTATTTTTGCCTTGTTTTCCAGTAAAAAAAATAAATAAATCTAAACATTCGAGAAGAAAAATGACTTAATGTTAATTCTCATTGTCTGAAAAATAAATTTCTGCTTAAACCAAGAAAAAATATCTGTCAGTAGGGTAAGGAAAATAAACTTAAAGGGGGGAAGTTCACCCAAAAATGTACATTTTGTCATTATTTACTCAACCTCATGTCGTTCCAAACCTGTAAAGTTGACTTTCGTTCATCTTCAAAACACAAATGAAGATCTTTTTAAACTAAAAAACTTAGGGCCCTATAATACACCCGGCGCAATGCGACGCAAGGCGCAGCAGAAGTGTGTTTGCTAGTTTGCGTCCGGCGCCGTTCACGTTTTCCCGTTCAGCGCCACGTCCTTAAATTAGTAAATGCATTTGCGCCAGTTAGTGCGCCCATGGGCGTGCTGGTCTAAAAAAGAGGTGTGTTCAGGCGCATTGCCGGCGCATTGCTATTTTAAGGAGCTGAAAATAGACTGCACCATAGACCAACTCAAACCTGGTCTAAAGTCTAAAGTCAGTGGCGCAATATTTTTTTGTTAGAGCGCGTTGGTAGAAACTGCGCCTCTGGGCGCGTCCACAGTGCGCGTTGACTTTGCTTATTACACACAGGGATACGCATCACACAAATATGCCAAATATTAAAAACAAAAGGATTACAGTGTAAAAGAATATTATTGTGTAGGCTACATAAATATAAAAATGTAATGATGAATAGTCATTGTGTGTATTAGAATTAGGATACCTATTTTCAAATCAGCCTATTACTACTTATAATGATGAACGAAACTGGCTAATTAATTGAACAATCTTGCCAATACACACACATATTAACTGACTGATCGCGCGGAGCTATTTGAAAGCCTGCATCCAACGCAGACGACTGAAAGATTGACTGGCCTTTTAACAGGTAATTTCAGCAAAACATCACTCGTTGAACTCCTCAGTTGAATCGGTGTGTTTAATAAGTCAGTGTATTTTATAATGTTATATGTTATATAATATATAATTATATAATATATATATAATGTTATATCCTGCTTGTCCCGTAGATGATCTGCTCGCGCGCTTTAACTTCGTACACGAGCAGATCAGTTTCTTCGCTTGAAAAGGGAAGGGGAGATGACACTCTGATTGGTTTATTGAACGTTACGCCCATTACTCATTAAGAGAATAGGGACAACCCATTTCAAAAATGCGCCCCGGCGCACGGACAGTTTTTCCGTCGTTAAAATAGCAAAAGTGGATTTGGACACGCCCTGAGTGCACCTGCGCCGTGCGCTTCACACTTTGCGTTTAGATCGTTAAAATAGGGCCCTTAAAATCTGAGCTATTTCTGTCCCTTCCATTGACAACTACGCAACTACCACTTTGACGCTTCAAAAAGTTCATAAAGAGATATAAACTAATCCATATGAATCGAGTTTAGTCTAGGGCTGCACGATATATCGCATGAGATTGTCACTTGCATTTCGTCAGTAAAGCCGGTTCCTGATTACCGCTAAATCGCCATCACCTGCTTTTAAATGGAGCGGCATTTAATAGACAGAGCCGTAGATCACTGACAAGCTAAGCAATATCGCATTCACTATCGAAGGCGATTCATCTGCGATATGAACGCGATATTGCGTAGCTTGTCAGTGATCTACGGCTATGTCTATTAAATGCCGCTCCATTAGAAAGCAGCTCAACCAAACCTTTTTTTTTTTTTTTTTTTGCAATGTGTTTCTTTAGCCACCATTGAACTGTATGATTATCATATTCATATACCATATTATTACACAGGTTACTTCAAAGAATAACTTCATGGTGTGCAAAACCCCAGGTATTACCATTGTATCATCCCCAGTAAATCCGCTGCAGGGCTTTGGTACTTTAATGCAGGTGTAGTACAACACTTTCTCCTGAAGTGGTGAAGCGTGTGGCTGATTCGCTCCGATCGGGTGTGCGTCACCCTGAGGATTCGTGCAGATGTGTGGAGATAGATCAGATGGGCAGCTGCGTTCTGGCACCTCTCACTCTCTCTACTGGCCTATTCCTCTTATTAGCATGATCACCGAAGCGCTTTTGAACTTCAGCTTATTTTCCACTCTTCCGTCCTCTTCTCCAGAATCTCCCTCATCTGATCATTCATTCCCATTCATATGGGAAAGCTTCAAGAAGATTTTCTTTTTTTTTCGCTTAATGCCAGTAAGTGATTAAGTGGTCATTGAGACCAGCTCATTTGAGTTCAAGTCAAAACCGATTTCAGAATATGTTGAGTCCGAGTCGAGACCGAGACCAGAAAGTTTGGAGTTCTCGGCACGAGAGGTATCTAATCTTTCTGGGGAACAGAAGTGATAAATGTGAGGTGACAAAAGAAAGAACGACTCTGATCTGGAGGTTAGGTGAACTAACATACTGCATAGCCTCAAACCCTGCTAAGCAATTAATTCATCAATCATTTTTTACTCATAATTTGGCCTTCGTGGCTGTATTAGCCTATAGTTTTTTTTTTTTTATTACAAATGTGATAAATGTTTCCGCAAGTACTGTGTGTTGGGGGATTTAAAATGTAACATTTCAATTATATTCTGCTGAAATGAACGAGTCAGTAAAATGATCTGACGGTCCCGCTCAGTCCTGCTGCCTTTGCACGTTAGTCTCAAGTCAGTCTCAAGTCATGCGCAGAAGAAAATCACCAATCAGTGGACGTGTCAACCAAACATCAATTTACAGAAATAATAACATTCAGTAATAATCATGAAATATTTTGAATGGGACTCGAGTGGACTCGACAATGAGTCCAATTCCTAATATGTTCGAGTACAAGTCAATTCCGAGTCAAAATGCACATGAGTCCGTGACAAAATTAAAATATGGTCTCGAGACCGAGTCATCACGAGTCTGAGTCCGAGTCCGAGTCTCGAGTATACAACACTGGTTAGTGCATGACTCATCCTTCACTTTTCCCCATTCATTTAATTTCCTGAATCAGTGCTGTCTTGTTTTCCACTAAAACATATTTAAACATCAAAATACATATCTAATCAGCAAGATAAATTTATTTCAAAAGTATGTATGTAAGACTTATGTAAGATATTGTTTTTTTCCTCTTTTCTTCTAAAATATGGACAGATATTTTTATTGTAAAACAACACACTTGAATATATATTTTCAATATTGTTGAAAATGTTTTGTTTTTTTGCTGTTTTTTTTTCTCAGTGATGGGCAGGCACCATTTACACTTTCATACAGACAATCAAGTCTCAGCTACTGTTTGTAATAACCTGCCATTTCTCTTCAAGATTTATTTCCTTGGCCTTTTTTGCACTGGCTTTATTTCTCACAACACTTTCAGATCATTTCTCTCTGTCTTTCCCGCTCTCCGACGCTCTTTCTCTGCTGTCCTCTGCGGTAGGTGCGAAGGCTTCCAGGCCAGATTGAGCTCAGATAATGACTTGAGTTCTCGTCTCCACATTCTGCCGTTTAGCTTTCTTTTATTGACAGGCAGAGGTCAGTCACAGCCAGGGGAGACTTCCAAGACCAGGAGAGAGAGAGAGAGAAAGTGAACAGTAATGTTCAGGGCAAACACCCCTCGCTGCTGAATAATTACAGTCTCAGGGATGAACTGGATTTGCTCAGATATCCAAAGGGATGACATATAGACTTAGACAAGAAAATCAAGAAACTTTTTTAAGCCCTGTAAAGCCTGGCATATGAAATGATTACAATCAGATTATTTTTTTTTAATGGAAACATTTATTGAACCTTAAAGCAATGTTTTCATATGTGTTTTTTGTTGAATATTATATTTGATACTTATGGCTCACATAGTATGATATAGTGAGAATATGGAGCTCATACTTGAGGAGGAAATTTCATTCAGAAAATTAAGCAAAAAAACTAAGCTAAAATATGCACTTTGGTGCAGTTGCTGATATTTAAATGGACAAAGATTAATATGACATTCTGATAGCTTGTGGTGGTCTTTATAACATTATAGCAGACTACTTACTTATAAAATGCATATAAATATCAGTTGTCACTCTATATCTTCCAATAATATGTCTTGGTAACATGATTTTTAAATGCTTAGTTTTATAATCAAAGCTCTGCAGTTTTTATTATGGTGGGCAAAACTTAATTTTAACATGATTTTTCTAAAAGTGATGTATGGATGATCAAGTAAACTTTAGTTGCTTCAGTCCTAAAGTTGCTTCAGTACGTTTTCATCTTGAAATATTACTAACAATATGTAATATATTCTTCTTTTTACTTTATAAAAATCATAAAGATTTCACAGCAAAAGACAACCTGAAGGGGACGTTTTTCACTGTTACACTAAACATCCCTTTACTTGTTAAAAAAAAAACAGGATTGGTTTTATAGGGTTATTTATGAGACAACGCTTTCCCGGCTTTCTGTGTTTTCACTGTTAAATGGTAGGGGCCGCTATTACACATCTTCTGAAAGAGTACAGAATCTCTGAATCAAAACAGAGACAAAAAGGAGCAGAAACAAGCGATAAAAGCATTGCTTATGTACGTAGTAGTCATTGAGGAAAAAAAAAATCTTTTTTTTTTTGTTCAGAATGTTTTTTTTTTTTTTTACCCATATTCAAGTGTTGATAAAAAACCATAAACAAAGGTATGTTGTAGGAAAGCTTCCCACACATAGAATGCCAGTGCTGAAAGTATGTGAATAGAAACAAGAATACTGTTTGGCTCTTAGTGATGGTTTTCAAGGTTTGTCCTGATGGCTGATTGTTGGGCATTACGAGCACTAGTGCGTTTATGACATTGATGTATTGTTTTGTCCCATCTGAACTCTTTACACCCTGTAGGTAGTTTTAAAGCATTCCTACCTCAATGACATACATAAAATACTGGCTTATGGTGCTAAAAATAATAAAGATGCTAAATTTTGTAGAAAACATTTCTGGGTTTGAAATAAAAACTCTTTGGATCAATTATGAGGCTTTATAAACATCACAAACGTTATTCATTTTCTGTTCTGGCATAACGTTGTATACCTCAGGAGGAAAGTTAGTTTTGTGTTGTTAGTACAAGGGAATCAAATATTACAGCATTTGGTGTACTTTTTAATCCAAAAACCTTTCCAAGCAGGTATCTGAGGAGTTTTATTGAACATAAAAATTGCTTGTAAATGCAAACATCACAATAAATCACACAAGTACTGTTAAATACAAAGTTATGAAAAACGAGTTAAAGTAATGTCTTTCCAAACCTTCATGACGACTTCTGTGAACATAAAGAGCATATTTTGAGAAATGTCTTTTTTTTTTTTTTTTTTTTTTTTTTTTTTTTTGTCCATACAGTGGAAGTCGGTGGGCTCCAATGTTTTTGATACCCGACATTCTTAAAGTCGGCATGAAAAGTTGATAGTCTTTTGTGATAGTCTTTCTTCCCTATTGTGACATATATCTGAGTGAAATGGCTTTTTGAACAAGAAGAAATATAGGTTGGGACTTAATTTTGTCTATTGGAATTGATTGGATGGTTGTAGTTTGCTATTGGTGGATCTCATGTGAGTGACAGGTTGCCCCGCCCTCATGCCAGTAAACATGTCATCAAAGAAGAGAAGTCGCTGCAAGATGGAGAGGAAGTTATTTGATGAAAGATTATGAGGGCAATTAAAAAACAAAACAAAATGAAAACAATGTCAATTGTCAATTTTGATTTCATGGTGACTTTAAAAATGTCTTCTTTTGTGTTCTGCAGAAGAAAGAAAGTCATCCAGGTTTGGAAAGACATAAGGGTGAGTAAATGATGACAGAATATTCGTATTACCGGTATGAACACGTACGAGATCAGAACGCGCTGACGTAAGAAGTTTGCTTTGGGGCAATCGTAATGTTTACGGTAAGTTCTGCTGCTTTTAATTGTTTTTCTACGTAAACATGCGCTAGACGAACATCTGACCATTGCGCCGCGTCTCGCGCTCGAGACCATGCCTTCTTTTCCATTCATCAGCGCTGTGGCTCTGCATGTACTATTTCGTACTATAGTAACTATTATGCGTCTCGTGTTTTGAGAGCTAACATTCTTTGTGATCACGCCTGTCACTCAGAAGTAAAAAAAACTAAACGCCTAACGTGATGCGTAAATGAAACATTTAATCAACCTTAAGTGTCATGTTGAGCTTGATGTGTTGTTCTTCGTAACTTATGTAAACTGACCTTTGCCCCAAATAGCTTGTCGGAGTGGTCCGACAGCGGTGCTGCAGTTACTCCAGCCATCGGCTCTGGGCCGTTCGCCAAGCAGTCGGCATCGTCTTGGGTTGCATTTGCCCCTCCTGAAACAGGGGTATGGTGAAGGGCAAGGCTAAAAGCCACACAAATATGGTTCAGCATTCTGCATTGTGTCATCTATTATTCATGATTAGTGGTGCACAGAGAAAATTCATCCGAGCTGTTATGAGGTGGAAGCGATTTTTGTGGAAGTGGAGTGATTACTGGTAAAGCACAGGTAGAGACTTCATTATGCCTTGTCATCTACACGACTTTCTGCTCCAAGACAAGCCAGGCTAGATTTACTGAGCGCTGCTGCCTGTTTACGGCTGATTCCTTTTTCTTTGAGGATAACTTTTTATCCTCAAAGGTCACTTTTTGTTTTGTTTTTGTTTTTTCAGTTAATTATTAGTAAAATTTAGAATTCATTTTGAGACTGATTTGACAAATGTGTACCTAAAAATAACACTTTTGACAAATATTTAAGGGGTAGTTGATTATATCCATTGATTTCTTGAAAAGTAATGTGCACTCGAGATGGTAATGTGGCCATGATGCAAAATGGAGTGGGCGTTACAGCTGTGGTATCATTCATTTTCAATAATTCAATAATACGGAGTCAGTTGTTCTGGTTGCCATATGTACATGTCTACGTAATGAGTTTATCCCGAGACATTTTTCAGGTTTGTATACCCTAAACTGATCTTGCGTGTAGTTTAATGCAGCTTTGTTTTTGAAGACATCCATTGAATATCACAGAGACTTAGATGTGGGCTCTTTTGACTTTTATTTTATTTTATTTTTTTATTTTATTTATTATTTTATTTATTTTTTATTTTATTACCCAGTATGTTTCAATATAAGGCCTAAGACCAATGTACACTGCACAAAAAAAAGAAAACCCTACTATTTTTCTGTTTATCTTACAGTTAAAATATCTAAAAATCTTTAAAACAAGATATATGTACTTGAAAAAACTCTATAAGATATTAAAACTTGTTTTCAAAGATTATATTTTTAATATGAGTGTATTTTTTCTTACTGCACTGACAGATTTTCACTTTTTTATTATTTTATTAAGTTAAAAATAAGTGGAAAAAAATCTGCCAGTGCTGTGAGACAAAATGCACTTGTATTCCACTGTTTTCACATATACGTATGATTGATTTATTAACTTTTTTTGCCGTGCATTAGCAGATTAGCAGGTAGCTATCACGTTTTGAAGCGAACACAGCAATAAAAGGATGAACAGGTGAGACGAAAAAAAAATTTCTGCACCGCAAACAAACACAATTTGTTTTTGTAAAATCTCTGTAATGTAAAGTAAGCTGTTTTTAACTCTGTCACTGAACACCAATTAGCCGTTTCCTTGCACTCATTGGAAATCTGAACGTATGACCTCCAATAGTTGTTTTTACAGGTCCAACTGCCAACAGATGCTGTAACTAGATTTCTATGAATCACTACAGCACACAATGATTGTCTTCAAATGTTGTCTGTTCTTCAGACTCGCTCATTCTAAGTTTTGTTTAGTTCTACTCATGCAAAACCTCACCAGTTCATCCTCAACTTCTTTGCACTCTATTAAAGTGGGATTTCAACAATCCTCTTCAATTTCATAATATGTAAAACCAGGGAGAATTTCCTTCTCCTGCTTATCATTTGGCTCACGGGTGGATTGTTACACCTTACACAATTCCGGCAATACTACGTATCTCTAAAGCATATCGCTTTCATTTTATTAGATAAGGGAGCTTCATATTCCTCCGCCTGCCGGTATCTCTAAGCAGAGAGAGTTCTTCCCAGATACCAGCAGTCCTACAGGTAACATACACACTAGCAGAACTTACAGCGTTTTGCGATTTGATGTGTATCGATTCCACTCTGTAAAGATACCAGCGGTTGGGGATACATGTATTTTATGATTATAGAAATATCACACTTTACATTAGAAGTCTATAGAAGGATAAACAAAGACACCATTTAAACAGTATGAAATGTAAAGTCTGATCTAGACTGCTACCAGAATATTATATTTTCATTTATTGGGGATCATCTGACAGAACCGAGTAAATATTTGAAAGAATACGGCTGATATCTTACAGTATTGAAGATGTTCTTAAATGGTTAATTCATGATTTGTGCTGTAGACAAGAAACATGAGGCTTAGTTGCCAAGGCTGCGTGGTCTAGGAGGGTGGATGATAAATATAGCTCTCAGTCCAATAGGGATGACATCTGACCCCAAACTCTTGGCTCATCACGCTCAGCCTTGCCAAACAGCGCTGTGTAGCTGGCTAATTGAATGTTAACAGTGGCTTTTCACACCAGCAAGGCAAGAGAACTAAACCTGAAGCATGCAGAGAAAAACGGATTGGTTTAATGTAATCTCCTCTAGGGTGCTTTTTCTCGTCACACTTGACTGGTGTAATCCAGTGTTTGGTTTCCTTTCTACCAGAGCCAAAATTGCAAATGAAAGTGCAAAATAATCACGCGCATAAGCGGGTCTTTTTACCGGTGATGCAGCCTCTAAATATCTGCAGCATTTTTTGTTCTTGTATTTAGTACATATTGTACATTCACACTTTCGGTGTTAAAGTAATCGTGGGTGTTTTTACCAGATGGATTTAATCTGGTGCTGCACATTGTACTTTGTTGTTCAATCAAAAAATGTAGGACAGAAAATGCTAATATAAGCATCACTATTACTCATACTCCATTTTAGAGATTTTAACAAACTCCTAAATCTGTCTGCCTGTCTATCATGTCTGTCTGTCCAAGTCAAGTCACCTTTATTATACAGCGCTTTATACAATACAGATTGTTTCAAAGCAGCTTTACTGTGATAACAGTAAAATGATGCATTTCGGCTATTGTTCAGCTGAAGTCAGTTCAGTGTTGATTCAGTTCCGTTGTAAAGATCATTAATTATTAAAGTAGTTCATGCAGCTCTGCAAAAAATGATGTCATCGTCCATCTCAGTTCAGTTCTCATACAACAGTGTCAGTACAGTCAGATCAATAATAATGTTGAATATTATGCTTCCCTAACTAAGCAAGCCAAAGGCAACAGTGGCGAGGTACCCAAACTCCATAAGGTGACGGAATGGAGAAAAATATCTTGGGAGAAACCAGGCTCAGTCAGGGGGCCAGTCCTCCTCTGGCCAACGAACAAACACGGTGTCATTATGATTTAGGATTCATTACGCCGGTATGGAGCCGAAGCTGGCCATAGGTTGTGTGCGGAGGACCTGTCTGGTTTTTGTGGTCTTTGCTGAGGATCTGTGCCAGTGGCTGTCGTGTTGACGAGGTCTTTACAGGAGATTGTCTTGTAGACACAGTCTCTGCTGACATTCAGGGCTGTGCTTTGGTCGTGTCTAGGTGCTGGTCCACCATCTAATCTGGATATGGACCGGATCCAGCTGACTTTGGTAACCTCGTGATAGGGATGAGACAGACAGACTAATACTAGCATAGATGCCGTTCTTCTTATCTTATGATGTAACAGAGATGTGACAGAGTATGCCTGCTTCCCGAACAAGGCAAGGAAGACTAACCCAGAGTTTGGGTGCTAAACGGGAAAAGGCTAGAATTTTGAGATCGCAAGAGACGTGAAGGACTATAATGCGTTAAGAACTTGCTCAAGTCCTGAGGAGCTAAACAATTTAGTGCTTTGTAAGTAAGTAGCAAGTTTTTAAAATGTATACATGACAGAACCGGGCTAATATGGTCATACTTCGTGCTTCTAGTAAGAACTCTAGCTGCATTTTGGACCAGCTGAAGTTTGTTTATTAAGCGTGTGGGGCAACCACCCAGTAGAGCATTACAGTAATCTAGCCTTGAGGTCATCACGTATGAACTAACTATTCTGCATTTGTCATTGACATGTCATAATATAATGTCATAATGTCATTTTTATAAATATATATATATATATATATATATATATATATATATATATATATATATATATATATATATATATATATATATATATATATATATATATATACATGTATATATATATACATGTATATATATATATATATACATGTATATGTATTTTATCTATCTATCTATCTATCTATCTATCTATCTCTCTCCATCCATCTCTCATCCATCTGTCCCTCTCTTTCTCATCCATCCATCCATCCAAATACTTTTTTCAAAACTTTGTCAACAAAGTCTTTGTCAAGACAGCATTCAATGTTTATCTTGACAGAACTATTCTTTTCTAGTTAACACTTTTAGTTAATTTTAATTATATTTCCTTACATTCAAATTCTGCTTCCTGTTTGCTACTTCAATTTAGAAATAAGACATTCTCTATTCAGTTCTGCATTTTGCACAAGCCTGATTTTTAAGAGGTCAGATTTATGATGTCTGTCTGGTGAACCATAAAATGGCCCAAAAAAAAAAATGAATAAAAAAAAAATCCGAGAGAACTTACACTGACAGACCTGAGCCAAATCTAGAAAGTCAATCTTGGTAGTTTTCTCTTTTGTCTTGGGCCAGCATTTTTTTTTTTTTTTTTTTTTTTTTTTTTACTTTTGACCTTTTTACTAGCATTAAGAAGCAATTGCTTTAGAAATAGAAGTGATTCAGATCTCTCATAAATGAATTGCTATTGACTGTCTGTGTCCTCTGGAGATTGGGACTCTTTTTTTTTTTCATGAAAAAAGGAAGACGAGCTGATTTGTTTTAGATAATCGAGTCATGCCCCCAGTTGGACAAGGAATGAGTATTTCCCTTTTGACTGCTTTTGTACTTGTTATTATTGTCATTATCCAGGGATCTTGCTTTGGAGAGTGACTTGAATTCTCATTCAGAAACAAATGCAAAAGTCTTACCCATGTACAGAGCAAAACACAACCTATTACTGTAGAGATTAGCTGAGATATTTGCCTGGGCGCTGCTGTTGAGCTGGTGTATTTGGAAAGAGTAGTTGTCTCTCAGAAGAGATATGGTTGCTTTAAAAGTTGTAGAATAACTGTAAGCACTAAATTATGTGGGGTTTTTTTTTGTGTGTGTGTCAGTGTTTTATTATCTCTATAGATACGACTCTGGTCTACCAGGTACATTGTAAAAAAGTGAAAATGTGCAGTTGAAAGTCTTAAAGACCCCATAAGATTGGAGTTTTGTGGCTTTCCTTAGGTTATATGCTAGTGTACCCCTAAATGTTGACAAAATTTGCTTTTAACACATTACACATTAGCCTACCATGGAAAAAAAAAACTGCCTAACGTTACTGAATAAAATGGCGACCCAGGCAGAGCTATAAGACAAGTGATTTTCACAGCTTTTTGCTCAGAATGTTGCTTTTTTATTAAACTTACCCATATTCAAGTGTGATAAAAAAAGAATGCAAGAAGCTAGAATATGTTTTTTTTTGTTGTTGTTGGTTTTTTAAATTTTTGTTTCGTTTAAAGGCAGAGGGTCTGTTCTTTCTGTTGATATATTGCATATTCAGATATTCATACAGCAAAATATTCTGGGGGCCATGAAATTTTTGTAAAAATGCAGAAAATCAAAAAATCAAAAACGCTGGCAGTGACTGGCAGCTTAAAAAAAAATGCTGGTGGTGCAAGAGTTCATATCAAGCATTGTTATTGAAAACAGTATTGTCCACTGAAAGCTGCGTGTATTGTCAAATACGACACATTTAAAGGACATAAAAGGACTCTTCAGCAAAAGTGAAAGTACCAGGTGAAATGTTTCGGAATGTCTTTTTGCACAGCAGAGTACCAGTTGTTTCAACAAAATATGTCCAGCCATCCAGCCAATTGATCCAACAAACTCCTGATTTTCTGCCCATACTCTATTTTGATCTGTTTACGACTGCGTTCGGATACAAGCACTAACGGCATAGACACATGTGAACTTTGAAGCAGGTGGATGTTCGCCATTATTCTGGTTTAATGTTCACATTCAGCCTGCATCAGCGTGACGCCGGGCACAAACTCGTAAATCTGGAGCCGAATGTGAGATACGTGGACATAATCGCTTGGATTCCTCTGTATTCTGTGGGAAGACATAAATCACGCTTGGCATAGCCGAATGCACTCAGCCAGAAACAGTTCCAGAGCGATCATCAAGCCACTATCAGAGACCCAGAACACCCACCCTATCATTACGACAAAGATTTAGTGTTGAGAGTCAGTGTGCCTCTAGGACATGACAATTGTGAGGTTATATAGACAAGCTATTGCACTTCTTAACCTGGCAAAATTTGGGACATACTTGACTAAACTGAATTTTCTCATGATCTGAACAGCTTATGCTTAGGCACAATTGATATTTGTCCACAAAACTATCATATGTATGAATTTCTGTACAAAATGAACCTGTTTTAAACTGCTTTTTGCTTTGGACAGGAAAATGGTCCTTGAGCACAACAACTCCTTATATTTCAGTAGCTGAACATTAGCCTCATTTTAATTAAAAAGGGGTTTTGGACCCCAAATGGATCATTTGGACTGGATGAGTAAAAACAGTCAACAAGTTGCCTGCATACAGGTATGGAAGCTGTTTCAACCTCAGTAATAAATAAAATGGGTAATTTTGAGACAGTCTTAAAATATGAAATAAAGTTACAATGTGAGTTATAAAGTCACATTATTTGAGATAAAGTTGTGATTGTGAGATATAAAGTCACAATTATGAGAAATAAAGTTGCAATTGTGCGAAGATTTAGAATAGATGCATCTTAATTATGAGATCTGAAGTCCCAACTAAGAGCAATAAAGTTAATTGTGTAATTGTGATATTCAAATTCACACTGTGAGATTTAAGTCACAATTATGAGAAATAAAGTTCACTGTAAACCCTAACAATCAAAATACTTCATTGGTTTGAGTAGGACAAACTTAAATGAACAAAATTAGTTCAGTTAAATTATCTGTTATGAGTATTTAGAACTTTCTTTTTCTTTTGAGTTCACAGCACTGACATTTTTCAAGTAAACTGAACTGTTTCATTGTTTTGAGTTGTATGAACTCATTTCTTTTAATTTAGACTAGCTTAAGTTTAACTGAAACTGGGCTGGGATTTCTATTTCCCAGCATGCTTTGCCCATGGCACTCGAAAGGGACAGTAAATGCTTAAATGATGTATTAAATAATGTTTGTTTGTTTTTTGTGCAAGACTAATGGTAAGGGAGATTTAGTAGTGATTAACATTTTGTTATACTAATTTAGAAGAGCTTCTGTTAATGTGGGTTTTTGGAGTGTTACCATCATGTTGACAAGTGGTGCATGCGGCTTGGTTTGAGAGAAGGTTATTTACATTTGTAGGTTGCCGTGCTCATTCAGTAAGTGCTATACCAAGTTAGTATTAACATGTTAGCAAGTTGGCATTTTCTGAATTAGTTTGTTATAGCTAGCAAAATATTTACGTAGATAACCTGAACATTTTAAGTTAAATGTATAAATTAGTGTATTCAAACATTTCAAGTTAAGAACTATAAAATAAAACTTACTTAAACTATGAGTTTCTTAAATTCTCGTTTCAAAACTTTTTTGAGTTCTGACTACTTATTAGGGTTTGCCGTAAAGTAAATAACTCATTTGATTAGCAAGAATTCAAAATAAAAAGTTAATTAAATATTTTATGTTAATTGTTATGTTAAAATGTATGAGTTGGCTAACTCAGTACTTCAAGTTAGGAGCAATTAACATGCATGAGTACTACAAACTCAAAACTTGATAGTTCTGCTTACTTAAAATTGGGAACATCATAACCTTAAAAAATGTTATATAACAGATTAACTCATTTTTTTTTAGTTAGCCCAAATTATTCGGGTTTACAGTGTTGCAATTGTTAGATTTAAATGATAAAATAAGTCTTATTTGTGAGAAAGTTACGATTATGTGGCAATTATGAGGTGGAAATGAACTTGGACTCCTTAAATACAGTCTGAATTTTTGTTTAAAAAACATCTTAATTAAGATAGACCAAATTTTTTAATTGGCAGTATGTGTATACACAAAATTTATTATTCATGATGCAATAATCCATTCAGTATCCTCCACTGGTTCTAGACTGGGTTTCCAAAATACCACGGCTTAAATAATCATACAAACAATAGGCACATGATCTAGCGCAGAAAACTCGATCATCTCAGGTTTATCCAAGGTAATGGCGATCTGTCCCAGCGGCGTATGATACACGGGGTCTATGAGTGTTTAGCATGCTCACAGTGACCAGGTGTTGCTAAGCAGAGATGATTAATGATATTAGCTCGCTGTGTGGAAACTTCAACACCTCATTTAATTTTCAGCACACGCTGACAGTTGCCCATTCATAATTGAATCAGTAATTACTTAAATGTGATTAAATCTGAGCGGGAAGGATTTGAGAGATCGGTGTTTGAACGGAAACGTTTGGCATGTCAAGTGGCAATTTTGGACACGTCAGACGCTTAACAAGAACTTGTCAGCTGTGGAAGACTGGTGCTCGATAATCGGGACTGTCAGGCATAATCGTTGGCCGAGTCAAAACACATCCATTTCTGTTTTGCTCTGTTTAGCTGTCATGCCCGACAGCTGATGTATTCAGTCGTGAAGTGAACTAAATGAAGTGTTATGTTTAATCAGAGAGCCTTTCAGAGTTTACGGTACACGCACATCCAGGCAAATGCTGAGTTTGTAATTGTAGGCGGCCTCCTCATGAATATTTTATGTACATTTAAAATGTCTGTCAAGCTAACATGGTCTGTGCTTTGTCAACATGGTCGTTATCTTGCTGAGCAAAACTTGTGCGATTGCCATCATATTCATTATGTGATGTTTATGTATTGCCTAGGGAATCAAAACATCAAAGATGTGTGAAAATTGGCTTGTCATTCTTGTAAGACTCAAATGAAATCTTTCAGACAGTGTTTCAGTGGATATGGAAAACCTAGAAATTTTCCAGGGAAAAAGTCATGTAAAAAAAAGAATGAAATTTTTATAGTGAGTATACTATACAGTTTAAAGTTTTGGTTACACTTTATTTCGATAGTCCACTTTAGACATTCTTAGACAACTAATAAGTAACTTTGCAACTACGTGTCAACTATCTCTCATTAGAGTATTAGTAGACTGTAGATTGTTAGGTTAGGGTAAGGTGTTAGGTTTAGTGTTAGTAAAATAAGGGGTTTGGGTTAGTAGAATAAGTTGACATGTGCTTTCAAAGTTATTTATAGTCTGTAGAATGTCTGTTTGGGACCAAAATATAGTGTTACCAGATACTCTAATGACTGCATTTTTTGGCATGATTAGCTGTAAAATATTTTGATGGCTAGAAATTGATCTTTGTGAGTGCAAACTCTGTAAAATGAGCCAGGGTTAGGGTTTGGTTTGTCTCGCGTAGCCTGACCTTCAGATTGATGGCAGAAGGTCTGAACTCCATCACAGCTTTCATTGGCCAAGGACCGCCCAAGAGCCCGTCTGACTGACATGTAAAGCAACCGATCACAGTTCAATTTGTTCCATATCATATTAATGGTGTGAAAATGTAAAGTCAATATCCCTATAATAACAGGCATCTAATAAATTAGTACGTTGTGCAAGTTTACTGCAACAATGGTGCCACGAACTTCACATACTTTTGAAAATCCAGCAATTAGTTGAACCTGACAAGCGGTCATTGTCACAGTTGTTGTAAACAAGATTGCTTTCTTCTTCCATGAGGGGTTTTGGCTTTATTCCAAGGGGATAGGGGACAGCAAAATTCAAATTAGATACTTCTAGGACTGCAAGTGCAAGCCGTTAATATGAATGAGAATGTGGATAATTCTCTCCAGGTATTATAGACCTCGTTGGTTGGCATCATATGATGAGCTCTGACCACTTTAATGTATTAAAAATTATACTTTTTGCTATGTAGGGGTGAATTCAGGTTAACTGGGCCATTGCGATGACTCGAAAAAAGTGTCCCAATTAACCTTAATTCACCCTACTTAACAACAGCTGACACTTCAATTCAGAATTAAGTAGCAAACACAACAGTGACACATCCACTGTTAGCTTCAGAATTTGCATAGCCTACTGTTAGAACATTGATTCCATCAGCAGAACAGCTGGAAATTCAATCAGAGGGGTGTATTAGTGTTGAAACTTGTGTACGGACATGAACACACACTAGCTACAGAAGGGACATGAAGAGAGGGCTAGAGGAGGGTTTTAAAAAAAAGGAGATTGATGGCTTGTGAAATGTAAAAATAAATGAAATGGCAGCGCTGAAATCCATGAAGCGGTGTTTCCACATGTAATCTGTGCACAAGCCTCCTTGATTTCCACTAGCAGATGAAAACCACCCGTTCACCGGTTAACCCTTGACCGCCCACTGTTGGCCAGGTGTATTTTTGTGTATTTATGTTGCTGTGTTCAGAATAGCATACTGCCATTTTACTATTTCTGCTATATGTATACTGTGCATAGAATGCAAATGTTTAATACATGGTACATATGGTAAGTGTGCAGTATACAGCAGAGCACACTGCACAGAATACTGTATCCCACAATAAATGCAATGTGCTTTACTTGACCTTTCATTTCCAGTGTGACAAATGAATCGGGACCTAATAGAGTACTGCAGCAATGACATATTTTTATAGGCCAGCCTGGAAGTTCACATCACCCTAGTTCCCTCGACAAAATCCCAATAGGATTATTGCAGAAAATAAACTCTGTGACAAACAAAACTTTATGATAATTACACATTTTGTTTTTCAAGATAACTTTTATGAATTTTGAAGCAGAGACACAATTGGAAGAATGCTAACATATGAACTACACCACAGTCACATGACTTCAGCGTCACTTCCATTATGCTTCCGACAACTCTTTCATTCTTTATTCATGTTTCCTGAAAGTTTGAGTTGTAATAGTTTGCAAGAGTGTGATTAAAACACAATGAGGGTGTGAAAGTGAACTAGTCAGTTGATATGTTTACCTGTTCGGCTGATGACAATTAACGTCCCCAACAACCTGTAGTCCACTTGTTAGCAACCGCCTTTAAAGTCCTGATGAAATCAAAATTGACCCTATTTATTTTGTTAGCGCATATTACTAGTCTTGTGGTGAATAATTCATCCGTGCAGGTTAATACACTGAAAAAAAAAAAAAAAAAGATTGTCGTGGTAATGTTTAATAAAAATCTGAAAAGTTACTTCCAGCCTGGAATGCCGTTCCTTCTCTGATGACGTCAGTTTGACGGCTTGGGTTGAAAACTCTTAAACCACTCCCTCCAACTGCCTATTTTGAGGCATAATTATAAATGCGCCGATTCATGCTGCGGCCCCTTTAAATCGCGTGCTCTCCGCCCCCTCCCGAGCTCTCGACTCTATCACTGCATAAACAAAGTTTACACAGCTAATATAACCCTCAAAATGGATCTTTACAAAGTGTTCGTCATGCAGCATGTCTAATCACGTAAGTATAGTATTTATTTGGATGTTTACATTTGATTCTGAATGAGTTTGATGGTGCTCCATGGCTAAAGCTAACATTACACACTGTTGGAGAGATTTATAAAGAATGAAGATGTGTTTATGCAGACTGCAAGTGTTTAATAATGAAAATAGCGACGGCTCTTGTCTCTGTGAATACAGTAAGAAATGATGGTAACTTTAACCACATTTAACAGTACATTAGCAACATGCTAACAAAACATTTAGAAAGACAATGTAAAAATATCACTAAAAATATCATGTAATCATGGATCATGTCAGTTATTATTGCTCCATCTGCCATTTTTCGCTATTGTCCTTGCTTGCTTACCTAGTCTGATGATTCAGCTGTGCACAGATCCAGACGTTAATACTGGCTGCCCTTGTCTAATGCCTTGATCATGGGCTGGCATATGCAAATATTGGGGGCGTACATATTAATGATCCCGACTGTTACGTAACAGTCGGTGTTATGTTGAGATTCGCCTGTTCTTCTGAGGTCTTTTAAACAAGTGAGATTTATATAAGAAGGAGGAAACAATGGAGTTTGAGACTCACTGTATGTCATTTCCATGTACTGAACTCTTGTTATTCAACTATGCCGAGGTAAATTAAATTTTTTAATTCGATGGCACCTTTAACCAAAAACTGACTTCAGAACAATGGAACCAGAAGTGCTAAAATGCTTGTTCTCGAGTTTTGGCCTACAAAAATACATATTTATCGCACCTTTCAGTAGGGCTGCACGATTAATCGCATGCTATTCTCACGCGCATTTCGTCAGTAAAGCCGGTTCCCTGATTACCGCTAAATCGCCATCACCTGTTTTTAAACGGAGTGCCTTTTAATAGACAGAGCCGTAGTTCACAGACAAGCCACGCAATATCGCGTTCATTATCGCAGGTGATTCATCTGCGATATGAACGCGATATTGCGTGGCTTTTCAGTGATCTACGGCTCTGTCTATTAAATGCCGCTTCATTTGAAAGCAGGTGATGGCGATTTAGCGGTAATCAGGGAACCGGCTTTACTGACGAAATGCGCGTGAGAATAGCATGCGATTAATCGTGCAGCCCTACCTTTCAGTATCTAAAAAAAAATATGATAGGAGGAAAAATTATAGTGCTTTTGTGTTCTCTTGCAAATGTTTTGTGTTCCCCTGAGAAACTTTGCGTTCACTCTCAAATCTTTTGATTTTTTTGCGAGTGAATGCAAAGTTTCTCATGGGACGCAAACGTTTTTGCGAGGGAACGCAATGGTTTTATCTCAAAGTTTCTCGGTGGAATGCAAAACATTTTGCAAGCGAAAGCAAAGTTTCTCGGGGGAATGCAAAACATTTGAGAGAGAATGCAAAAAGCATGGGAATATATTTCTTCCTTCCATCTCATTTTTTTTTTCATACCCATGTCCTTTTAGGGGCTCTGTAGATTAAAAATGCCCTTGTTGGATTGCAGATGCAAGTAATTTTTTGCTTGCGTTATGCTGTACTGGTAGTTGTCGTGGATACTGACGCCTGGTGGTGAACGTAGCACCATTCAAAAGATTTTCATTGAAGCACAATATGCTATTTGCAGTCATGATTGATTTTTTTCCAATAACATAAATTGATCTGCTTCATGAAGATGTAGAATAAAGCAACTTTTTACAGATTGCAGATATGTTTTTCGAGGTACTATTAATGTATTTTTGTAAAACCTTTTAATAAATGAATTACTTAGTGCACCTTTAACATGAAAAGATTTCACATATACTGTTTTATAAATAGTATGCATGCAGTATACATTATATACTTTGCCGAATGCAGTAAACAGCACATTAGCAGTCCTTTCTGCACGCTGCCCTTGTGTGTTGTGTGATGGTGTACTCGTCATGCTGTGAAGGACTTTAAGATGATGCGCTCCTAATTGCGATTGTACAACCGCTGCTATTCATAGCTGAGTTTTGCTGAATTTAAAGTGATGTCATGTTTCAAGGCCGGGGAAACAGGATTGTATCAGATTCGCAGGGGCAAAAATAGATATGTTTGAGGAAGCTGTATTTTGGGCTCTTTAAATTCTGTCCTCCTGTACCTAATCGTCCTTTTTATCTCCAGCAAGATTTCCGAGAGAGAGAGAGAGTGTAAGTGGTGACGTCCTGGTGCTGGAGCCCCAGGAGAAGAGCAAAAACTGAAGCATCAGCAGACGCAAAAACAACAGTTTGCTGTTTTTCCTCTGATCTTTTCCATGCATATCTACCTCGCTCTTGCTGTTTAATCTTCCGTCCTGTTTCTGCTCAATGTTCTCCGTGAACTTCTGGCAAACCTCCTTGACCCCTTTCCAGACCGGCATCTAGGCCAGGCAGCCTCGTTCTTGCCCAAGGGACGTCTGTCTAAGACTTTCTATTATGGGAAAATTAAAGGGATAGAGAGCTCTCCTGAATAATGCTTGAATGCCTTACATTACCTGTCCTTTTCAAGCAACTTTTCCTGTTTATGTAGCAGTTTTAGAGTTTCATGTTCCACACTAAAGTTATCATCCATATCATTCTCATGTAGAAAATGAGGCTTTTTCTCTTGTACTTAGTGAACGTCCTTGCTAACTACTGATCTCTGCCTTATACAATACTGAACAGCAGAATGAACATTCAGTGATCAAGAAAACGAAAAACCATTGGAAGGATAATAGGCATTGTCATCATACAAATCTATATCTGCTTTCTGCCCTTCTTGTGCACCCGGGGCCATCTGGCGATACCAAAATGTAGACGTTTACTAGTCGGAAACAAAATTAGGTGCCCGGACCGATGTGGATTAATCTCAGGAGCGCACAAGCTCTGAGGAGATGACAAATGAGGGATGCTGGAAAGGGTTTGTGGAAGAGTGTGTGTGTGTGTGTGAGAGTCTCTCATCTGATCAGCTTTCCTGTAGCTCAGTGGTTAGAGCATGGCACTAGCAATGCCAAGGTCATGGGTTCGATCCCAGGGATTGCACATACTCAAGATACAAATGTATAGTATAATGCAATGTAAGTCGCTTTGGATAAATGCATAAATGTAAATGTGATCAGGCTCTTATGAGAAATCCCATATTAGCCTGATGTGTCAATAAAACATAATAGTGAGCCCTGGTCTGATTTATGTGACGGCTTTTACTGGAGGCTTTCTGAGGAGAGATGATTTCTTGTTCTTGATCTCTGGAGAGACAGTAAGAAATATTGGTAGCACTTTATTTTACAGTCCTGTTACCCATGCACATACTGTGTACTTGTTACAGTACTCCTGAACCTACCCCTAAACCTAACCTAAAAAGGATAGTTCAGCCAAAAATGCAAATTATCCCTTGATTTTCTCACCCTTAAGCCAGCCTAGGTGTATATGAAAATCTTTCAGAAGAAAATAATTGGAGATATATTAAAAAATGTCTTCCAAGACATATTCCAAGAATACTCTTCCGCCATAAATCGACGCGTACGGCCGTCTGCCGGAAGCTAGTTATTATAGTTAATATGGATATTTTTTCATACAAAAACCCATTGGTTTGCTTCAGAAGGCCATTATTATCCTCCTGGAGCAATATGGATTATTTTTTATAATGGATGAACACATTTTTGGGGGCTTCAAAATTTACTACCATTATAAAGCTTGGTAGAGCCAGGATATTTTTAAATATATCTCCAATTGTATTCATCTGAAAGAAGATAGTCATATACACTTAGGGTGGCTTGAGGGTGAGTAAATCATCAGATAATTTTTGGGTGAACTATCCCTTTAACCCATGTAGTTACCTTATATTACCCAGTACTTTGAAGGTAAATACACTGTAAGTACACGTACTGTAAAATAAAGTAGAACTGAAATATGTTTACATGTATATGGCATATGAAACACTTAAAGGGATAAAAAATAATAATAATAATAATGAAAATTCAGCCATGTGCTGCATTGTTTGGTGACATGACACATGAGAATTAATGTTGTTTGACTATTTTTGAATTTAACATGAGCCTGAATTAGATTTGTGAGTAAGAATTATTTGTTCTAAATAATAAATAAGCATTGAATTGTCAAGTTGAATTTACCTTAATTTAAAATGTAATTTAAATTTTTTTCATTAATTATTTATAATTTAGTATATTTATTCAGAGCCCCTAAAGGGACATTGTGATGGAAAATATATGAGATGGTTGGAAAAAGATATATTTCAATGACTTTACGTATTGAAATGCATTTTTTTCCTGCCATCATATTTTTTTTCCATCCACTTGTCCTTTTAGTGGCTTGATATTTTTATGATATATAATTTGTTTTATAGTGAAAAATTTGTGTTGAAGAAATGAAATCCCTTTGTTGTGTCACTGTGTTGAATTTCTTTGACTCCTCCTCCTGTCATTAAAGTTCAGTGGGCGTTGCCAATTCAAATTGACACTTATTAAATGGAAGAGAATCAGTTCTTAAATTTAGAATTTTATCTGATTCTGCTAAATGACTAGTTCTGTCACGAAACTCTAGATGGTGCAGGCTGATGGATCCTTTACACATATTGATTATATCTCAGCGTTAACTACTCTGCACAAGCTGATTGGTTCATGTCGCATCTGCAGCAAATGAGTTTGCCTCTCACAACATTAATGCCATAAATGGCTGGTTATCATTCACTATAGCAGTTGCAGCGTGCTTTCAGAGTTCCTCTGAACCCTCCACCTTCCCCAGCTCCACATGTATAGATGAACAACAGCAGCAGCATTTCATATCTAGTCTACCAAGACCAAATACATTAACATTGTCATATCCATTACCATGTTAAAAATCTCCCGAGAGTACTGATAGATTTGTGCTTAAATCATTGTAATGCACAGCCTTGAGTGGCTTATTTAGCATTTCTATAGCTCAAACAGTTGCTTTGGATTAAATTGTCATCTTCGTTTATTTCTCTACTCTGGAAAAACATATCCAGGTTTTGATTTGCATATTGTCTGTTTTTTTTTTTTTTTTTTTTTTTAATTTTTCTGACAGTTTCAGTCTGGTGATGCTGTAGACATGAACAGGATGTAAGTGCAGAACATCAACACCGCTGTAAAAACAAATATTGGTTTAATTTAGGCCACCTGCAGATCGGTCTCCTGTGAAGGGATGGAACATGATGTGAATGTGAATGTGGCGTATGACTTTTTCTCTTTTGTTGTGTTGTCAGTGACTGATCCAAAATGCTGATTGCACCTCAGAGAAATGTGTGTCGCACCAGGAACCTATCAGAAAATCACATTTCAATTTGTTGCCGTCTCCATGTAAACACACAAATAATTGTGCTTTGACTGCTTCACTGTCCAAAATTTATATGCAGGTATGGATGTTATTGGTGTAGTGGGCTGCACTTTTTGCACATTTTTCTTGATCTTTTGAGATATAAAAGAGTTCGATTTACCTGCTATGAAAATATACAGTAACTTTCAGAACTTAGAAGTTCCTTTCCAGTCTGAAATGTGCATTTATTAAATCTAAACTTCAAAAAATACTTCTGCTACTTTTTGATATTGACAAATTAAAGCTCAACATATTTACTGATCACTTGCTGAATTTATAAGTGCATTATTCTCTTAATATGGCAGAAATAGTATGAGTAGTTTGTAGTTCTGAATTCAGCATGTTCTGCACATATATTACTGTATAGTGCAAACTATGCAGTACACAATTTATACTTTTCATTAAATAAAAAGTATGTGAAACAGTAGTCTGTGCAGTATGCAACAGTGGTATGCTTCATTGGTATTGACTATATGTAGCTTAACACCATGTCCTAACTACACGCGACACGTGATAACAGGTATCTTTTCCATGTTTTTTGTCCTAACTAGCCACGAGGATGTAATGATAATCTCAGTACGTATGTGCTTTATTTAATGTTAAAAGTGTCTAATGTGAGTTTGAATACCATTTTGTGTCTTTTATAGCCGCAATGAAAGTAACAAAGGACAATTCACCTCAGATCTTCAAAATAAATAAAAGGACTTTCAAACTGTCAACTCATTGTGAACAGACAAGTATATTCTATGACAAAGATTGTGTTAGTAATCAGTATGTATTTTTAATAATGTTAAAATGGTGTAATATTCATGAATTTGATTATGTACTTATCCATTTCATTGCGAGTGCCGGTGTTGTGCCGAATTTCGACTCCCTGCCAAATTATTACCCCCCTCGTTGAAGTCGCTATCTGATTGCCTAATCCTAACCCCACCCCTAATCATAACCCCTCCCCCAATCATAACCCCTCCCCCACACTTAGTCCTAATCCTACCAATATTTGGGGGGGTAATAATTTGGCAGGGGTAGGAATTCGGCACCACACCGGGAACTTGCCAAGTGAGCCCGCCTATGCTCTCTTCTGATTGGCTGTGATTTTTGTTTAACTTTATCGTGTCTCATAGTCTCGTCGCGTCTGGTGTCTTATCGCATCTCGTCTGGTTAGGACACGGTGTAAGTCAGCATGTAGTGTCAAGTTATCTTTTCTAAAATAGAGTTAATTTGAATTTTTAATCCAATTTTGTGCAAAAATGTGTTAAAACGTTTAGCAAACAGGTCAAATAATAGCCAAGAAAGGTTCAAATCCCCTTGTTTCTGGTTTATTCTTCACACTGGAAATACAAAGTCAAATCGAGCAAACTGAATTGTACAATACAATATTTCACTGTTGCATGAAACTGCATATTGTGGACAGTATGCATACTGTAAAAATTAGTTTGAGTAATATTATACAATGCCATTCCAAACATAGTCTTTCTTCTCTCAGATATTTATGGGTTATATCTTAACCATGACCACCCCTATAAATTAGTTAACCCTCATCCAGTGTGTAGGAGGACAGCGATGATTATGGCTGCTGCAAATCTGTGTTGTGTGTGAGTGTCTGTGAGAACCACATCACCTTAATAGCCTTCTGCAATTCTGTGATGGTGTATTCTGCTATTAAAAATGGCTAATGGGTTGTGTTAGTGGTCTTTTAGAGCCCCGGGAGCCTCGGAGATGAGCTTTGGAGCCTTGTGAATTGAAATACACCTGCACTTTTCCAAACTAATTTACACAATTGCATTAAATGTGACTGCAAAATAGATACTAAACAAGCGCTGGTCATTAAATCAGCGTAATCATATTCACACAAATTGTCATTCTCTCTCTTTCACACACAGAGAGCTGTTAAGTGCTTGATTGACTTTGGTGTTTGTTGCAGGTATGGAGACATGGTTCCAAACACCATCGCCGGAAAGATCTTCGGCTCTATCTGCTCTCTCAGTGGCGTGCTGGTTATCGCCCTTCCTGTACCCGTCATTGTATCTAACTTCAGCCGGATCTACCATCAGAACCAGAGAGCTGACAAGATGAGAGCCCAGCAGGTACTAAAAAAACTTCTCTTTTGCTTTTGTCAAAAATATTTCATTATGTTCTGTTTTTCTATTTGTCATTGAGTATGAATGTCGGTTACCTGCAAAAGATTATCAGAATTCATTATTATGCATTATAGAAGTCATATTGTCAGAGCCGTTTAGCACATTACAGTACATTGACCTTTGGTGCTCATACAGGCAATGTGAGCTTTAATCTGGCTTGCAAAATTTCCCAATTAAAAAAAATCCCATCTCTCTGTTTTTTCACATTAGTCAAAAGACCAAATAGCATTAAACGAATCCTGATATAACTAAACAGCATGACTAGATTTATTACACCTCTGAGTCACTACAGCTGTTTGTGAAACAAATGCTGACACGATCGATTCAGATAAATTCTCTTTTGTTTTACAGAAAGTCCGACTTGCCAGGATTCGCTTGGCCAAGAAGGGAACCACCAACGCCTTCCTACAGTACAAAGAAGAAGGAGGATTTCAGGTGAGATTTAACATGAGAATTCAGTTTAGTTGCACTGCATGCGTTTATGAAAAGGATGTGATCATTTACTCATTCTCATCACACTCCAGACTCATTCTAAGATGCTGACTCCAAACTTTTGAAATCCGTGTCCGTTGTGCCTCTTTTAGATTAAAGCAAGTTTGTGAATGAACACATAATTGTTAAATGAAATTTCGCCACACATCGGATTACTTCAGAAAATTGAATTACTGTACAGAGCACAAATCATGCGGATGGACTTCTTTATCCCTTGTTAAAATTCTTCAGAATGCCTCATTTTTTGTTCCTTGTAAGAAAGAAAAAGTCCTGTGTGAGTAAATGATGACAGTTTTCATTTTTGTGTGAACTGCTGTATATGTTTAAATGATCTCCCAGTTGCTTCACTTAGCACATCCAAGGACGAACTAGTTGCTGGATTTGACAAAGTTTGCCTGACATCAAATCTTTAAAAGATACACAAAGTTTTGTTGCATAAGGGGAATCTTTCAGTACAGACATTAAGCATCTGACTAGGGAGAATTAAACAATATTTGTGTGTATTTTGGGAAGTCGTATTGTTGAGCAGGAATTGCTAAGTGTTCTTTCAACTACACTTTGTACTGTGTCTGCTTACACTGTGTGTAATCGATTCTTCAAAGATTCTCCAGCAGAAATAGCTGATATTGGATCTTCCATAATAAGATGGTTTTCTGTCGAGAGGGAAACGGTAGCATCACGTCTGACAGCAAGTTTAAGAATAAAAAAACTTTAGAACACTTCATATATTTTTTCATACGTTTTTTGTCTTAAATACTTACATTTTGTACTTACATTCAATACTTACTTAAAGGGATAGTTCACCTAAAAATGTCAATTCTGTCAGTTTATTCACCCTCATGCTGATCCAAACCTAGACAAACCAAAGGACATTTTTCAGAATATCTTCTTTGTTGTTTGCACTTCAAATTTCTGCAAAATGCATTAGCTATAATTAGCTATGTATTTTACAGCATTTATAAACCTTTGTTAATGTTAGTTAATAAAATATTCATGATAGTTCATAGTGAATTAACTAATGTTCACAGATACAACTTTCAGTAACACTTTATTTTACAGTGTCCTTGTTACATATGTTGCATGTACTTACTGTAGTAATAACAGTAATTTATGCCTAATTATATCTTATTCACCCTAAACCAAACCCTAACCCTAAGTACATGTTGTTAATTGATATTACTCAGTGCTTACATGTATAATTACACTGTTATAAAGTGTAACCCAACTTTCGATCTTAAAGGTGCCCTCGAATGAAAAATGGAATTTATTTTGGCATAGTTAAATAACAAGAGTTCAGTACATGGAAAAGACATACAGTGAGTTTCAAACTCCATTGTTTCCTCCTTCTTATATAAATCTCATATGTTTAAAACACCTCCGAAGAACAGGCGAATCTCAACATAACACCGACTGTTACGTAACAGTCAGGATCATTAATATGTATGCCCCCAATATTTGCATATGCCAGCCCATGTTCAAGGCATTAGACAAGGGCAGCCAGTATTAATGTCTGGATCTGTGCACAGCTGAATCATCAGACTATGTAAGCAAGCAAGGACAATAGCAAAAAATGGCAGATGGAGCAATAATAACTGACATGATCCATGATATCATGATATTTTTAGTGATATTTGTAAATTGTCTTTCTAAATGTTTCGTTAGCATGTTGCTAATGTACTGTTAAATGTGGTTAAAGTTACCATCGTTTATTACTGTATTCACGGAGACAAGAGCCGTCGCTATTTTCATTTTTTTAAACAATTGCAGTCTGTATAATTCATAAACAAAACTTCATTCTTTATAAATCTCTCCAACAGTGTAGCATTAGCCGATAGCCACGGAGCACAGCCTCAAATTCATTCAGAATCAAATGTAAACATTATAACAGTATACAATACCCACATAATCCAACGCATGCATGACAAACACTTTGTAAAGATCCATTTGAGGGTTATATTAGCTGTATAAACTTTGTTTATGCACTGTTTAAGGCAAGCGTGAGCTCCGTGGGCGGAGAGCAGGAGATTTAAAGGCGCCGCACAGCATAAATCGGCTCATATTTAATGATGCCCCAAAATAGGCAGTTAAAAAAATTAATTAAACAAAATCTATGGGGTATTTTGAGCTGAAACTTCACAGACACATTCAGGGGACAACTTAGACTTATATTACATCTTGTAAAAAAACGTTCGATGGGACCTTTAATGTATTAGTAAATGTTGAAATTAATGTTAAGGTTAATAAAAGCTGTAGAAGTATTGGGTTAGACTTTATTTTAAGGTGTCCATGTTACAGTGTAATTATACATTTAAGTATTGAGTAATAATAATTAACTACATGTACTTACTTTAGGTTTAGGATGAGAGTTTGGTTTAGGGTTAATTGAAAGTAATTATGCATAATTTATAGTTATTACTTCAGTAACTACATGTAACATGTGTAACAATGACAATGTAAAATAGTGTTACCAAGTATTGTTTATTGTTAGTTCATGTTCGTTCAAATGAATCAAAAATCAAACAACATCCACACACACAAAAATGGGCCAAAAAAGCTTGCAAGAATGTATGGTCCAGAGGCCACAAAACGATATCGGGATCAACCCTTCATCAGTGCCAAAATCCTGAAAACATTTTGCACACTTAGTTTGCACTTTTGCACTTTATTTTTGGCCTCTGGACAATAAATACTTGTGAACTTTTTTGGCCTATTTTTCATGTGCGGATCATATTTGTGTTTTTTTTTTTTTTTTTTTTAATCTTTGTGCTATTTTTGCTATCTACACATCTCCAGAAGTTTTTGTATTTAATACATTTGTTTTTTTGTCTTGTGATGCGCTTTTCCAGTCTCTTTATCTAGTTCATCAGATTGTCTTTGTCCATTATTAATGTGTAACTTTCTTAGCTCAGAATTGCAAGATAAATTCCTCAGATTTTAAAAACCTAAAACTATAAAGTTTAATACAACACATTAAATCACAGTCAAACCCGGCAACAAGAGAATCTCAGCTCAGGCATCAAAGTATTCATATTCACAGCATGATATTGAGAATCATTAAAGCATAGCAAACCAGCTCATAAAAAGTACAGTATATTTTTCTGCTGCCAGCGTGCTGCTAAGCACAGAACAGATTTTTAAGATGTTAACGATCGTACAGTCATTTCAAACTCATCAAACAGTGTTACAGTACGTGTAAAGGTCAGTCATTTGGCCTCTGAGAATGCGTCAGTCTCACAAGAGCCTTGTAATAACAGCTTTTCATATGACCGCTGACATTCAGAGTCAGCTAAACACGGTTTTAGGACCTTACCCGGGGGGCTGTGTCCTTGCTGTGAGGAAATAGCAATTAACAACACTGAAGGAAGGGCACGAAATGAAAGGCAGGTGATGTCGGACAGGTGGGAGGCGCAGCAGTAATTACAGAGACCCTTTCAGGCAAGTCACTTCACTTGGCACTCATCTTGGTAACACCTCAAGGCAGCTTTTTCCAAGGGGTCAGTTTCAGGTTAGCATGGTTCAGTTAGCCCCCTGCTGGTAGATGCCATAATTACACCATCTGGAGGCCTGTAAGAACTGGAGATCCAGGAAAAAAAAACTTTAATGGTCAAAAGTTTGGAATAATTAAGAGTTTTTTATGTTTTTGAAAGAACTCTCTTATGGTACACTCACAATGGCTGCATTTATTTGATTTTATTTGAAAAAATATAGTCAAAACACTGATATTTTGAAATAGTTTTAAAAAGCTATTTTGTATTTGAATGTATTTTAAATTTCTTTTTTTTTTCCTTTGATGCAAGTTGAATTTTCAGCATCATTATTCTTCAGTGTCACATGATCCATCAGAAATCATTCTAATTTGCTGATTTGCTGCTCAAGAAACATTTTCTTATTATCAATAGTGAAAATGCTGGTGATGCTTGATATTTTTTTCAAAACAATGTTTCAATACCATTCAAAACTTTTGGGTAAGTAGGATTTTTTTAAACAAAAATAAGAAATTAGTAACTTTATTCAGCAAGGATGCATTAAATTGACATTTATAATGTTACAGTATAATCAAATAAGGTCAAAGTCACATAAATTCTATTCAGCAAATAATCCTTAAAAAAGTATCACTGTTTTCACAAAAATATTAAGCAGCACCACTGTTTTAACATTGATTACAATAAAAAAACATTATTAATAAATGAGCACCAAATAAGCATATTTTAATGATTTCTGAAGGATCAAATTCAGCTTTGCTATCACAGGAAAACATTATATTTTAAAATATCTTAAAATAGAAAACATTTCTTTTTAAATTGTAATTGTCACCTGTGGGTACTATAATAAGCGCACAAAGATGAAAAGTTCAAGGGAAACAGTCTTTAATCCAATAATACACAAAAACAGGCAGGAGAATCTCAGGAAACACATCCACTTCACAAAAACGAGACCGGACAAAGGACTGAACAAAACAGGGAGTATATATACACAGATTAAATGAGTTAATAAACTGAACGACAGGTGAACAGAATCATAATCACAGGAACAAACAGGCACACACTAGGAAACTAGGACACGCAGGCAAACAGGATCAGGGAAAACCGAACTAATACACAATTAAACCAAAACAGAATATAAGCATTACAGTAATAATATTTTTAATATATTACAGTTTTATTGTTTGATCAAATAAATGCAGCCTTAGTGAGACTTCTTTGAAAACATTAAAAAAAAGGTTTTTATTCTAAACTTTTGACCGGCAGTGTAACTTTGACCTGGTTCTCCTTCCTGGGTCTCTGTACCTCATGAAGTCATTTATCACAGTATGATTCAGCAGTTTGTAAAATATATCAACAGGTTATATTTACCCTTCCCGCGTATGGGTGTTTAACATTCTCAAATACCATTTTCTCTGCTGCATTAAGTAATATTAAGTATGATGTTTATTCCAATGGAAACAATCTCTTGCCCTTTTCCAATCACTGCCTTTATGAGGAAGCCCTGGTTATCATTATTCTGTGGTAATTGCCATCCCAGGGAAAACAAACCTGTTTAAATATCTGTTTCTCTCTGTGGTTTTATGTAATTATTTCACTCGTTGCAGTTCCTCGTGCCCCAGGATGTGTTCCCTGCGCTTGCTGTTGATCATGTTGCTCTTGTAATACATTCTGAATACAGAGTCTTCTTCACGGTTAAGAGCAGAAAATGAAGATATACAGTGTGAATAAGAGCGTATGGATTTTCCCATTTGTTTAACATAAATTCAAAGTTGCTTAAAGACTAAGAAAGAATAAAAGCAACGTGGTGCTTGTGGCTGCTTACTGTCCTAAGACATTTAGTTGACATCTATGGGTTTTTTATTTTATCATTCGCCAGGCAGTCTTTTGAGTCTATAGCATACATAAGAATAAGCTACAGTACACTGCAAAGTTTAATATGCATGTTATCGGTTTGTTCAAGTATAAGCAATAATAGTGATGCCTTAAGAATCTCTAATAAAAAATAAAAAAGGTAATTGCGACTTTTTATCTCACAATTCTGACTTTTTCTCACAATTGCAAGTTTATATCTCACAATTCTGACTTTTTTTTCTCAGAATTGCACGATATAAACTTAAAATTGTGTGATATAAAGTCAGAATGTCCAATTGTGAGGGAAAAAAGACTGATTTGTTTTTTTATAACAAATCAGAATTGTGAGTTTATATCTTGCAATTCTGAGAAAAAACTCAGAATTGTGAGAAAGTCAGAATTGCGTAATAAAAATTTGCAATTGCCAGAAAAAAAGTCCGAATTGCATTGAATTGAATTGTTACATCTCACAATTTTGACTTTATTTCATGCAATTCGGACTTTATATCACGCAATTCGGACTTTATAACTTGCAATTGCGAGTTTAAATCTCGCAGTCGTAAAAAAAAAATAGAATTGTAGGATAAAAAGTCACAATTACCTTTTTTTATTTATTTTTAATTTTATTTAGTAGCAGAAACAAGCTTCCATACTTTCTAAATAGTTAGTTATAATTTAAGTTTAGAAGGGTAATTCACCCAAAAATAAAAGTTTTGTCATTATTTACTCTTCCTCATGTTGTTCCAAAAATGTATTTCTTATGTGATTGTCCAAGCTGCTTTTCAGTGAAAGTGAATGTTGACCATTGCTGTCAGATAGCTTCTTTAATGTTGTACTATTTCTTTTAAGCAGGATTTACAGCTTGCATGATTTTTTGAAGTGCTTTGTGGTGTGTTGGTCTTGAAATCGTATCTGCCGCAGCCTCGTGGCCTGTCAGTTTATCAGATCATAACTGCAGGGATTAAAGCAGAGCTCTGTTCCATAAACACACCTTTTCCCACTGCTGAAATCCATCTTCACTATGCTGGAAAAGTAGCTGTATTCAGAGCGTGAGAGAGAGAGATTCAATCCGCTTCTTTACTAATGCGGCAGGTAGAGTTCTCCGGAATCTTCTCAGGTTGTGAAACCCACAATAATCCAATATTTACAATCCCCGAGTGAGGGGGTATTTTTTTCAGAATGGATCTATAAACCCATTACTAACAGGCCTGCAGTGCTATTTATAAATCAGACGAAGGCTTTTTTCAACTCTTCAGCCTATTCTGGCTTTGAATTTCTACTTAGGTCTTTCTTTTGTCTCTGTACACTGTTATTCAGCACTCAAGAGTCTGTGCAAGCCTTGACCTTCGATGAAAGGTCATTAGGAAATGTGCCAATTATGTGATTTATGTATGATTTACCTGTTCTTGTGTTGGCATAAATGTTCAAAAGTAAAAAAAAATCAGATGTTTTTTTTTTAAGGCTGTCAAAATTAACGCTTTAATTTTGCGCTTTTTTTTGTGTGTGTGTTAAAAATATTTAACGCAATTAACGCAGCAGTCATTTTTTATATCATTCATTCAAGTTCTTTTAAACCATTTAAGCAAGATAAGATCTGTCTGTGCATTTATGTCAAAATGCATGTTTTTGTAGAGTATTCTCGTAAATACACTCTTAAATGAGTTCAAAAGTCTTAAATGAACATAGAGTTGTGAGAAAATCAGATCTGTGTCATGTGCATTAGCTTTTAAAGTGACAGCAGACTAATAAACCTGCTGCTGTCTGTCATTAATGTTAATCAAAGAACAAAAGATAGAGAAAATCACTCGCTGCTTTTGACTGAATAACTTTTGTAGCTTTAATAAGAATTATTTTATATTCAATTTATAGTTTGTTTGTTCACTTAAATTAAAAGTTATATTTTTCAAAAACTATTAAATGTTAAAAACATTGTGTGTATGTTCATTTATACTGTAATGTTGAATGGCTGTAATTAATGGCTAAAATTGCATGAAAAAATCCATTTAATAGAGGCATCAATATCAGTGATTCTGCCCTTTATTCACAGTACTTAGGAAAAAGATTCCATTAAAAACATATTTAAAATATATCTTCATTAATTATGTAAATATACATTAATTTGGAATTACAATGTGAAATTATTACAATATAAAATATATTAATATGCAAATAAGTTTGGTTAATTACAGAAAAATATGTGATTAATTAGCTAAGTTTTTAATCGATTGACAGCACTAGCTTTTATAAACAATTTATACAAAATGCAGCATTATATTTAGTGGCGCTTACTAAAGCAAGTATAACAATAATAATTATAATTAAATTTGATTAAAAATTATTGTTGCTGCTGTTTTGTTGATATTGTTATTGTTAATCATAATTTTGTTTGCCTCAGTATTTACTATAATAATCATAATTTTTTATAAATATAGTAAAAATATATATTTTTTTTTGGAAGCACCACTAAATATAAAACTATTTTTTCAATAATAATCATTTATTTTTAAGTACGTTAATTATTAAACTTCATCTTGTAATTAAGTAACTCATCCTGGACTATTTGACATTTTGAACTGGGAAGCAACCACTTATCAACACTCTCAGGAAAAAAAAAGGGTAAAAAAGTTGTCACTGGGACTGGACCCCTTCAAAAGGTACTCATATGCACCATTTGGGTACTAATGTGTACCTTTAAGGTACTAATATACACCCTTTAGGGGTAAATAATGCTCAAAGTTGTACCTTTTGACAGGGTACCACCCCAGTGACAGCTCTTGTATCTTTTTTTTCTGAGAGTGAACAGCCTAGCAACTAGGGATGTTGCGGTGACGGATTTTTTCCACCGGTTAATCGACGTGTAAAAAAACCGGTAATCCCGGTGTTTCAAAGCAGCTTTACATATTAGAAGCACAGAAAAAAAAGGGAAGTGGTTAAAACTGTACAAGCAAGCGTGGTAATATGTAACATATACAAGATGGTGCTACATTAAGCCAATGTCGGCTGACTTCCAGGGGTGGAAAAAAACCCCTAGGAGAAAAACCCAGCGTGCTAGCACTGGGAAAAAAGTCCTAGGAGGGAAAAAACCCCTTGGAAGATATATATATGTAAATGTATATGGAGATCAAAATCTGAATTGTACATTTTTATAATAGAGATTAAAAATCGATTATATATAAATATATGTAAGCGGATACTGGGATTAAAAATCTGAATTATAGATGCAGCCAGAATTGGATCTTTAGGCCCATTGTCTCCTGGGCTACGTTGTAGTCAGGTCCAGACGCAGGTTCTCCATCTGACCTGGATACGGCCTGGATCCAGCACCCGGCAAACCTCAGGATAAGCAGAGAGACAGATATTAGCGTAGATGCCATTCTTATTCTGATGTACAGGTATATCTAGTGTTATAGGAAATGTTCTCGGTTCCGGCCGACCTAATTATTGCAGCGTAACAATCCTTTAACGGATTTGAAAAATGTTAATGTATTGATAATGTGTTATGTGTGTGCAAGAGCAAAGAGATGTGTTTTTAGTCTAGATTTAAACTGACAGAGTGTGTCTGCTTCCCGAACAATGCTAGGAAGATTGTTCCAGAGTTTAGGTGCTAAATAGGAAAAGGATCTGCCGCCTTCAGTTGATTTTGATATTCTGGGTATTATCAACTGGCCTAAATTCTGAGATCGCAATAAACGTGAAGGACTATAATGCATTAAGAGCTCACTTAGGTTCTGGGGAGCTAAACCATTTAGAGCTTTATAAGTAAGTAGCAAGATTTTAAAATCTATACGATGTTTAATAGGGAGCCAATGTAATGTTGACAGAACTGGGCTAATATGGTCATACTTTCTGGTTCTAGTAAGAACTCTAGCTGCCGCATTTTGAACCAACTGTAGTTTGTTTAAAAGCCTAGCAGAACAACCACCCAGTAGAGCGTTACAATAATCTAGTCTTGAGGTCATGAATGCATGAACCAACTGTTCCGCATTTGTCATTGAGAGCATATGTCGTAATTTAGATATATTTTTTAGATGGAAGAAGGCGGTTTTACAGATACTAGAAACATGACTTTCAAATGAAAGATTGGTATCAAAGAGCACACCCAGGTTCCTAACTGAGGACGAAGGTTTAATGGAGCACCCGTCAAGTGTTAGAGAGTATTCAAGGTTTTTTCGTGAGGAAATTTTTGGTCCAAAGATTAGGATATCAGTTTTTTCTGAATTTAATAATAAGAAATTTCTTGTCATCCAGTTTTTAATGTCAGCTATGCATTCTGTTAGTTTTGTGAATTTGTAGGTTTCATCAGGGCACGAGGAAATATAGAGCTGAGTATCGTCAGCGTAGCAGTGAAAACTAACACCATGCTTCCTAATTATCTCTCCTAAGGGCAGCATGTACAGAGTGAAAAGCAACGGTCCTAATACTGAGCCTTGTGATACCCCATATTTAACCTGTGATCGATACGACATCTCTTCATTAACTACCACAGACTGATAACGGTCAGATAAGTGTGATTTGAACCATGCCAAAGCAATTCCACTAATGCCAATATAGTTTTCAAGTCTTTTTAAAAGAATGTTATGATCGATAGTGTCAAAAGCAGCACTGAGATTTAATAACACTAATAGAGAAATACAGCCACGATCGGATGATAGGAGTAGATCGTTTGTAACTCTAACGAGAGCAGTCTCAGTACTATGGTATGGTCTAAATCCTGACTGGAAATCCTCACAGATTCCATTTCTTTCTAAAAAGGAACACAGTTGTGTTGAAACTGCCTTTTCTAGTATCTTTGACAGAAAAGGTAGATTCGAGATTGGCCTGTAATTTACTAAATCTCTCGGATCTAGTTGAGGTTTTTTAATAAGAGGTTTGATAATAGCCTGCTTAAAGGTTTTTGGCACGTGTCCTAGTGTTAAAGATGAATTAATTATATCAAGAAGTGGACCACAATAAGACACTCGCTTGTATTACACACATCTTTATTGCAAAATGAATAATAACTTAACACACCATGCAAAAACTAAACAAAAGCACTTATGAAACACCTTTAAAGTGCATTTATTAACAAAACGAACCACTGCACACATCGTGCAAGTATCAAACAAGAAATTATATAAAAAAAAATCACTATTCGTTAAATAAAGTGCCTGCCTTTTTCAGCAAAAAAACAAAACAAAACAAAAAACCCCGCACAACCATCGAATATGAAACGAACGAACATCAAAAACTTCGTTAAATAAGGTAGCCTACCCGAATAATCACTGGACACTTAAGTGCAAAAAAAAAAAAACTAATATAAAAATTAAAATCACGTTAAGCTGTTAAAAAAAGAGGTAGGCCTATTAACTGCATACACCATACAAAAAAATTATAAATAGGCTAAATGAGAAACAATAAACGAAAAACCTTCATTTTAAATTGCAACAGGGAACAAAACGTGATCACACTGCTTGTTGCATACATTCTTACATATTCCTGGCCAGAAAAGCCAACATATTTACCATTTCTGGTTTCAAAAGAGATCTTGTTGGGGTGATTATGTTTCCCATCGTGCTGAACACTCTCTCAGATGCGCAGCTTGTTGCACAAACAGAAAGATATTTTTTGGCTACTTTTGCCAAAACGGGGAGCCTAATCAAAGTGTTACCTCCGGATGCTGCCACTTTCATCAGGCAAAGTTTACAGGTTGCCTCGTTAACGTTTTCAGGTTCCCTGTTGGCATTTGGTTTGAATCCAAAATATTTCCAAATAGGTGCTTTGCATTTCGCTTTGAAACCAGATCTTCCGCCATCCTTTGCCAGTTAGCTCGCCTCACTCTCCTCAAATGATAAATGAAATCGGACACCGGCTGCTGCTTTACTGCGGCGCTCGTTCCGCTTACGCTAAATTACGAAAGCACGTAGTCACTAACTGAATTAAGTGCTTTATTGCTATAGGCTAAAACTTCAACACGATGGGGACGGTGCCGGTGGTCAAGTGCTATGACCGGTAGGTGGGTTAAACACTGTGTATCACCGGTAACACCGACTATGGCAACAAGCCTACTAGCAACCACCCTGAACACTCCAGCATCATCATCTTAACCATTAAATGTACTGTATTTGCAAGATTTCTTCATCTTTTCTAACCCTGGAGCTCTCAGAACACCCCCCCCTCCACACACACACTCACCAGTACAGCCTGTGTAGATGCTAATCATGGGTAGTTTTGTTATCCAATGGCTGTATCTCTTGTCTCCACTGAGAAAATTGTGTTGTTAATGTGACGTTCCTATCAGCGCTTTTTTAACAATGGAATTGTCAGTGATTGATGGTTTAATACCCTCTGAGGTTCCTCTGCTCTCCTTTTCCTGATGGAGTGTTCAGAAAGACAGTGTTGCAGCCCGTGGATTTGACTGAAATGTTTTTATTTGGGATTTATTGCTTTCGTATCTGCGATTGGGTGGCAGAAAAATTCACTTTGGGTTCCCCGGTCAAACAGGAAATAGATTATGACAAATTGAGCTTCTTTAATTTTCTCATTTTGCGTCGCACCGAAGGACGTATCACATTCAGCTTTTTCTCAGTTGTTGTTGTTGTCAAGATAACGTAGTGGGTGCTTTATTGAAACAGCTCTGTAGAATTTGTTTGCTCACACACTTGTGCTTTAGGGCATTTTTAAATGTAGTTCCCGTGTTGAATTATATGGGAGTGAAATGCTTTGTATTATGTTTGCTGTTGTCTCAGTTCCAGATCCGTTCTGTAGGACCACAAAGGATTGAGATGTTTTGGTTTTTCCATCTAGGAAGTGGAATTGCTTTTTGCTCCCACTCACGTCCTACGTGATCAAACTTTCCCAAATGTTTTGGGCGGTATAGCTGTGTCATTCCATTCTACTTGGGACTTTTTGTTTAGCAAAAACAAACCTAATTGTGCTTGGGTCCAATTATTGATGATCTTATCTGCCCCGACTCACTCTGCCATCCTTGGTTTCGGCTGACGGGGCACTTCCTGCGTGGCAGACAGAGCAGTCCTTGCTCCTTCCTGACTGTCACAGCCTCTCTGAACAGCCTGTCCTCTCTTTCCATGATAAGATCGGCTGCTTTAAAGGCTTCTGATGGGCTGCTTCTAGATGGCAGCCGGAATGGCGATAAACCACCTTGACTTGAGCTGCAAGAGCTTGGGGGCCAGATGGTATCGAGGAAGCATAAAAGGGAGACACAGAGACTGATGTTTCTTGAGAGACTTGTTCTTCAGTACACGACATCCTTGCATGTGATCGTTTTACAACGAGAGGTTATAGAGGTTACCGGATACATGCGAATGGCATCAAGGACAGCGGTCTGTCTCGGGAGGAAGTTGCGCGGTAAAGTAAGGTCAAATCACAGGTGACATGAGGGCAGTGAAGGTTTTAACCCACTGCAACTACATTGCAATGATTAAAGCAGTTAAATAATGCCTTGTAATTTATGTAATTATGGATTAAAACTTCAAAGAACAGCAGCTCTGTATCATAGCAACAAGTTTTGCAGGAACAAAATTTGAATCTCCCAGCAAGCCAAAGTCACACAACATGATCACTGCCTACTCACTATATTGCTGACTGATTTAGATCATTTAGCTGACTTCCATATACATATTGTTTCTGTAATATTTTTTCCTAATTCTTAATATTTTTACTGTAGTTACAGAAAAATGGAAACAATTTAGATTGTGTTGTAATATATATACATATACCATTCATACATAGGTCACTACAGTGGACAAATATTCACAAAATTATAAAACCTATACACTGCCACCATGTGGCAAGCTGCTGTATGTGGAATCTTTTTCTCCAAACCAAGATTGCCAATGGCTACTCAGAAATGCCAAGTTGCTCTGGAATACCCATCCATTCCTTCTATCCTAGGAGTCTCTTGCAGGAAAAACATCTAAGGAGTTATATCATTGATTTAGCAGTATTGAAGTATTGATTTTAGAATGGAGGAAATTCTGATTAATCATCTGTCCATTAAATTGGACATCATGCATTACTATTTCAGCTACAATTCATACTGTTACTGTGACTGTTGTTCTTGAAAATACTTTAGCTGCAGTAACTTTTTTTGGCTGTAAATAAATGTATTTGTGTTATTACAATGTATTTTGCAGTTGCACTCGTTACATCATAAAAGTAATCTGATTACATAATGCACATTACTTGTAATGCTTTACTTGTTACATCATAAAAGTAATCAGATTACATAAGGGACATTGCTAGTAATGCTTTACTCATTGCATCAAAAAAGTAATGATTGCATAATGCACATTACTTGTAATGCTTTACTTGTTACATCAAAAAAGTAATCTGATTACATAATGCACATTACTTGTAATGCTTTACTTGTTACATCAAAAAAGTAATCTGATTACATAATGCACATTACTTATAATACTTTACTTGTAACATCATAAAAGTAATCTGATTACATAATGCACATTACTTGTAATGCTTTACTTGTTACATCAAAAAAGTAATCTGATTACATAATGCACATTACTTATAATGCTTTACTTGTTACATCAAAAAAGTAATCTGATTACATAATGCACATTACTTGTAATGCTTTACTTGTTACATCAAAAAAGTAATCTGATTACATAATGCACATTACTTATAATGCTTTACTTGTAACATCATAAAAGTAATCAGATTACATAATGCACATTACTTGTAATGCATTACTTGTTACATGAAAAAAGTAATGATTACATAATGCATGTTACTTGTAAAGTGTTACCCTCAACACTGCTCATTTCAGATGAGACTGAAAACATCTGATCGCTAGTTTTTCGACTGTCTGAAAACATCAGTAGATCAATGTAGATTTCAGAAATGTGTCCATTTTTAACATAATCAGAATTATCAGCTAATAAAGGTAAATCAGCGTGCTCTAGACTGGAGGGAGCATGAGTGTTTTCTACACAGTCTGAGTTGGGTTACCATAAAGTTGTGCCACCAGATCTTATGTTCTTATATCAAAGACGCAAAGTTCAACTTGTATGAAATTCTCCTCTGGTTGAAACAGAACAAACTCAATTGGGTTTTTAATAATTGAAGCTCTATGATATTTTTTGGGTAAAACTTTACAATAAGGTTCATTAGTTAACATTAGTTAACATGAACTAATAATGCACTTATACAGCATTTATTAATCTTTGTTCTTTTAATCATTTACTAATACAATATTAAAATCTCGTTAGCATTAGTTAATGCACTGTGAACTAACATAAACAAAGAACAAATGTATTTTCATTAACATTTACAAAGATGAATGAATACAGTAACAAATGTATTGCTCATGGTTAGTTCATGTTAGTTAATACACTAACGTTTAACTAATGAATCTTATTGTAAAGTATTACCATTTTTGGTATATATTTTATAGTTTTCATGTGATTTTATATAATTTTATTCATTGGTTTGTTCCTGACTAAAACAAATCCTGACTGAAGTTGTCCTAATTCATGCGTAAAAGAGATTTATCCTGTTTCAGGCTATCTATCTGTCTGTCTATCTATCTATCTATCTATCTATCTATCTATCTATCTATCTATCTGTCTGTCTATCTATCTATCTATCTATCTATCTATCTCTCTATCTATCTAATTAATAATATATTTAATTTAAAAAGTGATGACTATATGACTATAATGACTATAATGTGTTCTTAAATCTTTTTTTTTTTTTCAAAAAATAATCAATAGCAATATGTCTGAGGGTGAAAAATTTCTTTTATAAAACTTATTGGAGATGACGGTGAACAAAATGTTTTTGTTCTTTAACAAAAATAAACCTGAAGTCTTGATTATGCTAATATCCTCTGAAGGCTGTAAATAGTCGTGGTCTCTTTAAATAGATCTGTGTCCACATAAGATTGATGTTTTAAGGTGCTTGTATCTAAAGACATGGTTTTTATGGATCGCCTTAAATAAACTATTGTGGTGTTTTTATATCTCAGTTTCGAGAGAGTGACAGTGCTCTGTGTCTGAAGAACAGATCTTCTTTTGAGCACCAACATCATCACCTGCTACATTGTCTGGAAAAGACAACCGTAAGTACAGCTCTTGTGCTCAGCCTGTTACTGGACACAAATTATTATGCATTTCTCAATCAAAGTGCATGATCCAGAAGGTTTCATTAAGCATTTCCTCCTGTAATTTCCAACAGAATCATGAGTTCACAGATGAGCTGACGTTCAGTGAGATGTGTATGACTGAGTCGGTAGGCTATCGTACCAGCCGCAGCACTTCCATCTCTAGCCAGCAGGGGGTGACAACGTCCTGCTGCCCCCGCAGAGCTAAGAGAAGAGCCATCCGCCTCGCCAACTCCACCGTATCCGTCAGCCGGGGCAGCGTACAGGAGCTGGACACCCTGCAAGTGCACAAAACCTCTGCTGGACCACAAAGGTATGACAGACCATGATGATATGTCATTTTCACTCCAAAATCAAAGGAAAGAAAAAAAGTATTGTGAAAAACCTAAAAATAAACTTGACTCTATTTTGCATAAAGAAAATTAGTATTTTTTGCACCATTACAATTATATATATCATGTATATATCATTATTATTATATCATTATTATACATATATATAGCATGTATACTGTATGTATGTGTGTATATATAAACACATACTGTACATACATACATACATACATAAAAATTTCCTTAATTTTAATATTAATTTTATTTTTATTTTTTTCCATTTTTTAAGAAATAATTTTATCCAGCAAGGATGCTTTAAATTGATACAAAAAAAACAATGTTTTTTAACATTCTATTAGGAATAAATTGCATTGTGAAATATTAAAATAAATTATTTTACATTGTGATAATACTTCACAATATTACTGTTTTTATTGTATTTTTATTTACATAAATGCAACCTTGGTGATCATAAGAGACTTCCAAAAACAGTAAATAATCAACTATAATGAATATTTTACATATAAGTACTATATCATTATAGGTTCATTCACTATAGGTTATGTTGTTTTATAATTATGATTTTAATTATTTGCATTAAATGATTTTAATTTATTTATAGTATATATATATATATATATATATATATATATATATATATATATATATATATAGCTTTATTTTTCATATGTTTTAATAACTATAAATAATTAATATTTTATTTTATGTTTATTCATTACAGTAATTGACATTCTTCTTAAGATGTCTAAAATAATTCTTATATTTTTCTCCTATAATTTTTTGTTGTCATAATAGATCATTTATATAGCCTAATAATGAAGATGTCAATATTAAATACAACATAATTTCTAAAAAATATTTTTTACACACTAGTAGATACAGCTGTTTTTTACTGTAATTTTTCAAAAAAAAAAAAAGTGTATATATATGTATATATATATGTATATGTATATATATTTTTTTCAAAAAAAAAAAAGTATATATATATATATATATATATATATATATATATATATATATATATATATATACTTTTTTTTTGAAAAAAATATATATACATATACATATATATATATATATATATATATATATATATATATATATATATATATATATATATATATATATATATATATGTTTATGTATATATATGTTTATGACTCCAACAAAAACAATAACTTATATAACAATTACACTGGTATAATTGTTATAACTTTATGTAACAATTACATTGGTATCCCATCTAACCTCTAACTTTTTTCTTCTGTGCACGCGTGTGTGTGCATCCAAGCAGCCGCTCCAGTCTCAACGCCCGGACAGAAGACCTGAAGCTAAACTGTGAGGATAGAGATTTCACAGCGGCTATAATCAGTATACCCACCCCTCCCGCCAACACTCCTGACGAGAGTCTGCCGCCCTCTCCTGCCATTCCCGGAATCTTGCGCAACTCTCGCTCTTCCTTCACCCATGAGACAGTGAAGATCTCCTCCTTATAACCGCCACAAGCACACAAGCATCCCTCTATTGCACAACAGAAAGGAAGCGATGGGGGCTTCTCCCAGGAAGAGCGCAACGCCACAGAAAAGACTAAGTGCATCTCGTAACGAATCTGCTTCATTCCAAATCGACAATTCGACGCGGACTCGCATGAGCTGACGTGTTTTTTTGTTCGTACGCGCTTGGAGGAGACTGAAAAGACAAACTCAATCAGACGCATTTTACAATGATAAATCAGCAGTTATAGTGGCACAGAAGGCCTTTTACTTTTAAAGATATGCAATGTTTCAACAAGCAGGAATTATGCCTATACATCCACTGCGTAATACAGTTGCAGGAGAGATTACAAAAAGTGGGAATGAACGTGAAGTAGGAAAATGCTATTACAAAAAAGATGGAGGTGGTGTACTGTATATGTATCAATATTTGTATCATACCTCTTTAGATCACATGCATCTTCAAAACCCCACAAAAAAAAAAAAAAAAAAAAAAAAGAGAGATTTCTGAGCAATCCTACCCAAACATGCATGTTGTTGTATAGTAGATACCATGGCAGAGAATGGAGCCGCCAACATGCTACTCTCACATACTTTTGCATGAAACTTCTTTTACCTCTATTTCGTTTGTCCTGTTTTCTTTTTTGACATTGATTAAAAAAAGATATTTACAGAGTATTAATGATCAAACGTGCTGCACCAGATGTGCACATTAGAGAAAAAAAAGAATGATAAACAAAAAACAAAATGACAAAAAAACATTCAGGCATGTTCTTTGCAAAAATCTAAGGCTGGATAGTGCGGTAGCGTGCGTGCGTGAGTGTGTGCGTGTGTGTGCGTGAGGGCCGATTCGGAAGGACTTGTGTTATTTGATCACAGATATGCATGGATACCGTTGTAGGTATTTTTAATGTGTTTTCTCCCATGGGAAAATGAAGCGTTTCTATAGCATTTTAAAGCGGATCGAGGGCGTTTACCACTGTCATTAAGTTTTACAGCAGTAATTAGAGTCACTTCAACTTATTTTTCATTTGGCTTGATAATTAAGTGTAACCTTTAAACCCTAGCTAGCTATTTTTATACAGTAGTTCATGCATCAAACACGGATATGTCCAGTGAGCCATTTCTCTGATTTGTTTTGATGCTCTGTTAATGTTTATTTAAAATTCCTAAGCAGCAATGAGACAGGCAATAATAGTGTAATTATTTTTTACTACAACTGAAATGAAAGATACGATTATCTATGGAAATGAGTGCAAAACGGGAGGAATGCAAATTTGCACTTGACTGTGATGAAAAATATATTTGTTACTCTGTTTACAAGCATTGTTATTTTTCTGTTTGTTTTGGTTCTGTCTTTTTTTCTCCCCTCTCTCTCTCTCTCTCTCTCTCTCTCTCTCTCTCTCCAGCTTCATAAAACGGTGTGAAGTGGTAAATTTAGTAATTGGTCGGGCACCTGCTCATTTTCGGCAGGGGGTTTTGGATGAAACGGCTCCTGGTAGAAGATTAAAGAGTTAGATATCAAAAGCACAGAGGTGTAAAGTCTATTCCACAAATAAAGTGAACAGAACTCAGAAAACACAATGTCTGTTGGCTCTCAATCACATTTGAACATCTGCAGTGGCACCAAAAATGTAATGTATGCTTTATGGTCATTTCTTCAGATATGCTGACACCATCTGATATTTTATAGTGCTAATCTTGAACACGATGTTCACTAAAGTCTCGTGGCTAATTGTTTTCTGGTTTTATCCTGAGGGAATGCTGTGTAATAGGTTATCAATTTGCATAATGTGAGAATTTACCATTAAATCATAATAATTTAGCTGAGCGTAATTACCCATACCGCTGCCAGTCTTTTAGTGTTAAGTCAACATGAAACGCATTCAAAAACCGTTTTACTTCTGTAATGTGATAGGAACAGGATATTCAAAGCTGGAAATATGTTGGGTCGGGCTTGATTTTAACTTCTGGGAATTAATTAAATTATGAAATGTGGTTTGGAAATGATATATGTTTTTATGTTGACTTTAAAGCTGCGATGAAACCAAAGTAACGAGTATTTAGTCCATGTTGTGTTGTAGGCTACATCTGAGGCCATGTACACACTGCAACTAAATTCGGTTGTCAGTTCACCTTTTAGTGCTTAATCGCATTCTGTTCACACACAGTTCAGTAAAACACGGGAGTGACAGCTGAATTAATACAGGTAGTGACATCCGCATTTACAGAAATGCTGTGCAGTGCTGAGCAACTTGTTGTTAATGACGTTAAAGGGTTATGTCACCCAAAAATGAAAATAATGTCATTAATTACTCACCCTCATGTCGTTTTAAACAAGTAAGACCTTCGTTTATCTTCGGAGAGCAAAGCTATTCAAACTCTCCGGGTCCATAAAGGTACTAAAAACATTTGAAACAGACGTGCTTACACAACAAGCCCAAAAACGCTTATAATGACTGGCCATGGCAACACAGAAAGAGCGCCCTCTGTGTAAACACGGTGTACAAGCACAAACAAAACACGACGCCTCAGTCGACTGTGTTAGTGTGTTTAGTTAAATTGCTGAAAATAACGAGTGTTTTGTCACTGTAATAAAATTTGGTCACAATGACGGATACCCAACACGAGAGACGCCAGAACATTGCTATGGTTTCCAAGCTGTCAATCATGCATTTTCCAAAGTGAGTCCTGTTCCATACACACATGTAACGATAATTTAGGGCAGGGGTCGGCAAGTAAGTTTGGCATCGGGCCAACAAAAATTTCGCCACTAGATGGCGGGCCAGAACTAGTCAAAGGATAATTTAAGTGAATTTAATTAATTGATGAAAAAAATGCAACTAGAATTGCCCGTGACAGACTGTTCCAGTGTCTTTTGTAACTGGTAGTGAGCTGTTACTCTGTGTTAAATCCTGTGGTAGGACAGTCATTAACAAAAAGCCACATTTGTGTGGTGGTGTCCAGGTTTTACACTGGATAAATTAATAAAGCAGAGTAGTGACAGGTAAACTGGCAAGTATCTTCATTCACCAACTTGCAACACAGACCGCCTTGCTATAACACACATATGTGGGAGATGCGGAATGGATAAAAATAACTAAAAAAATAATAGAGGACTTGAATAAGCCCATTAATAGCATGTTTGGGTCATGCTCTTAAACTGTTTTATTTCCTCTTTCCATATTGAAAATAATTATATTGTTTTAATTTGCTTGTTACACAATGGTTCCTAACTTATTGTAATAATTATTTGACTTAGCCTACTTTTACATTCAGAATTATTCCTTGGCATCTTCACATAGCCTACTAAACTGCATTTTTTAAACATTTTTATTTATTGTTTGCGTGCTGGAGGTACGCTATTACATTATACAGATGTTAACATTTAAGCTAGCTGGTGAGAGAAAAGAGTCTAAAGAGGAAAGCTGACATCGAAAATAGGGCATACAAAGAAGAATGGAAAGACAACTATGCGTTCATCCTACCTAGATTTGTGAATGCAAAGCCGATCTTATCTGCAACAAAGTTGTTGCTGTTTGCAAAGAATATAATATTAGGAGCCATTCACACTTTGCGTGGAAAGTGCGGCAGCTCCACTTTCTTTCCAAAGCGATTGTGCTCCCGAAAAAAAAAAAAAACTAAAATAATATTATAGGCTACTTTCTCAAAAACTACAAATATTACCCAGAATGCATTGTAGTTTACTGCGTAAACTTTTGTTTTTACAGCTATTTTTTAGAGTGCAACTTCAAAAAAGCAACTTTAATGACAAATGTAGCAACATTTTGGACCGCTGGTTGACATTTAGTCAGTCACTACATAATAGCCTACTCATCCCATTGTCTGACAGAAAATATTTATTATATATATAATATTTATTAAATATAGAAAACAAATGTAAATACAGATAGCTGGCGCATTACATCATCTAGCTATATAGAGTGCCCCAGGGATGACGCGTTTTTGTAGGCAAAACCCGGAAGCGAGTTAGCATTTTAGGACTTCCGGTTCCATCACCCTAAAGTCTATGGGTTTTTTGAATGGGTTTTTGCTAAATCGCCTGAAATAAGGTCTGTGGTTAACAAAGCCTCTAAATACTTTCACGTTTTGATCTATGACATAAAACACACTTATAACCCACTTATTTTTTTTTTTTACTTTTACTGTGTCTTAAAATCGGCGGTTGCTAACAAACTGCTAAAAGGACTTCCTTTGGCGGGGACTTTAGACGTCATCATGACAAACAGGACATTTGGACAGCATTTCTCATGAAAAAGTGGATAAGTATTCATACACAGCGCAGATCATAATCAGCGAGCATGTTTTTAAATAGAGCTGTTTTCTAAATAAAAAGGTGCGTTCACGCGGCCTCGTAATTCCTGTAGTTACGAGATTCTAGCTTGTAAAAAGCGTTCACGTCCTCGTAGAGCTCGTAATTACAGCTTGTAAGCTGGGAGTTTTCTGAAAGCTCCCAGATATACCACGTGGCCGCGCTGTACCACCTGACAGCTGTAGATTCATTTAGGCGTTGACAGTGCTGCCATGGAAACGCATAATTCCCAGTTCAAGGACCAAAAGGACGTGAACAGCTCCGAATATAACGTCACGTGTTGTCATTTCAAGATTCCGGTAAATACGAGGTGACGTGAACGCAGGTAAAGTTTGAAGAAGCTTGGTGGTGACGACGTTGATCCGCGACCATGGTGTGCTGTAGTCCGTTTATAGCTTATTGTTAGCCTTTTATATCTGACGACTTTATTTAGGCTTCAAAATCTGTAAATGTTGTGTTAACTTGTAAAGATTATCTTGATAGACAAAACGTGTGTGTCATAACATTGTTAAACACAGAGCTTATTTTCTGCGATTTTCCAAAAGTCTATGGGAAAAATGCATAGGCTTTCAATCGAGGGAACCCATGCGCCGCTAACTTCCAGGTTGGCCTACAAAAACACGTCATCCCTGGGGCACTCTATTTTGTGCAGACTTTAGCTAATTTTAATTGAAAAATAGTTGGCAACACATGGTTAGAGAGAAATAAGCCGCTTTCACTGGAGGATTGAGTTAATAGGCTATATTTATTAAAAATTATGAGTTCAATAAAAAGCAGAAGAAAAAAAATGTAGGCCTATATTAACTGTTTACAAAAAGTTCTATAACATGCATTCAGAAAATATTCAATTCATGCTAACTTGAACTCTGAGCCCTGTAGGCCTATTACGGTTTAACTATGATATGATGGTCAGTTTATTGATTTTCTGTACATTTTATTTGCTTATGGGCTTGTCTTATGTAATCAAAGCTGTTATATCCAGTCCAGGAATGTGAGTCGATGTTCCACCCTGCAACCATGGATTAAACTGGCCAGGTTTTGCATACTGTAATTTATATTTGAATGGAAATGCTAATGGATACTATTCTCCAGGTAACGTTAGGCCTACTTCAGAATTCAAAACGCAACATATAAGCTGGTGATGATTATCAGATGTAACGTTAGACATCTGATGTAGGTATCTGTAATATAACATGTTTGCTTAGTACTGAAAGTGTAATGATATTTTGGGGTGAATAACACAGATTAGCATCTCCAGAAAGAAGTGTTTTCCCAGAGTTGTCTCTCTGTCCATCTTTCCTCTCTCATCTTCTCGATTTCCTCTCAAGGCAACTAGCAAGAACAGAAACGGTAAAATAGTAGGAATAATCCATCTTTTTCTGCAGCTTTCATACGTTTATTAATTAGTATGACCTGTGAAGGGCGGGAAAATGATTACGCAACACTGACCTCTAGCTGCAGTTGGAGTGAAGGCAGCGCGAGGCCAAGAGAATAGGATGTGACAAGATGTTGAAAGAAAAGTTCACACAAACGTTACAATTTTCATTACTTTATTCACAAAAACATTATTATTATTATTATTATTATTATTTTCTTTATTTTTATCTGGACGCGAATGAAATTATGGACGCGTAATTGCTTCCGCCATTGAATAAAAAAGGTAATTGCGACATTTTTGACTCACAATTCTTCCTTTTTATCGCAATTGTGAGTTTATATTGGGGCTTTATTAGTGCCAATTCCTAGTTTATATCTCAAAATTATGAGAAAAAAAAGTCAGAATTGTGAGATATGACCTTTCCCCCTCAGAATTGGAGAAAAACGCTCGATTTTAAGATTTGTTAGGCTATATTAAAGAAAAAAGTCTATACTTTTATTTTATTTTTTATTCCGTGAGCTTCCATAGATTAGCTACAGAGCTTTGTTTGAGGAGAAGATTATCAGCAAATAACTGCTTAACTAAATACAAGGGCTCATTTTATCAACTGAAACGCTGTTCAGTGGTCTCAGATGAAGGAAATGAACAGGATGTTAAGAAAATGACATCACAGAGCCCTTAAAAGCAGTTACAGCATTTGGCCTGTCCCTCTCCTCCATCCTTCTTTCAGAAGTCATGTTGCTCCTGCTGCTCCTGCACGTGCAAATATCAGCTATTCAAGGCAAGTGAAATTGTGTTTCCTAATTTAAAAAAAACTTCCATAGCCTCCATGAGACCTTATCTCATTACATTGTTTAGAGCACAAGAAACAAATGGTAAAAAAAAAAACCAACAACAAAAATAAATAATAATAAAATAAAATGACATGTATAGGCAAAAACAATGGGATTTTTTTTTTTTAATCACCAATCAATTTTTAGGCTTCAGTGTTTTTTTTAACCAAACTTTGTATAAAGATGAATCTCAACTATGTTATGAAAGATGGAACGGAATGAATCAATATGCCATTTTACTTTATGGAATATGTGGGTAAAATAGTCATACATGGGTTTTCCCATTCAATACAATGCATCTATACACTGTATCTAATTTGCATATTAATGTGTTCTTGGAGCAACATGTAATGAAAAAAGAAGTGTAATAATGGAAGTAATAATTGGCACCATTTTCATAATATCTAATAATTAATAGGAAAATTAATATACAATTTCTTTCCCTACTCACTTGTTGTGTCTCTTAAAATGCCTGATAAACATGATTGAAGTCCCGGTGTCCTCTACAGTGGACATGTAAAATCGATGTCTTGTTTCATAACAGAAAGTCATATTTTGATTAGAAACCCCATAACATTTTCCTGAGATGTTGATTTATGACAAACAATTTGAAAATTTGTCCGATTTAAATGATAATTAGAAAATGTTATCATATTTCCATAAGAGTGCTAATTTTGATTTTCAGTCATATTTAAAGTCCAAGGAGTTGTTAATATCATAGTGAAACCTCTAAAAAATGTTGTTTCTCTGTGAAGCCCTGAATGTGGTCTTTACAGGACATTCAGACTTAAAATTGTGACATGATGTCAGGGAAAATCACTAAAATATAATGTCCACTACAGAGGACTAAAGTCTATTCCTGGGTCCATATTCTGATTTCTGTCCCTGTTTACAGTCATTGTGTTTCATGCTGTTGTTAATGAGGCACTTAATGGATGTAGTCTAAACAAATGAGTAACATTCAAGTTTATTTATTTTGCGTATTGTATAATCTAGCTAAAAGTATAGTCTTTTGCATGCTTTTGTAATTCATTTTGTGCAACGTTTTTCATGAAGTAGCCTATCATTCATTAATTTATGTTACCAAGATAACAATTTAAATGAAAATACATTTTGCTTTGACACTATAGCACTTGAGCAGACATGAATAAAACCTGATGATCATGTTTTCGTGATTTGAGAAGTTACAAAGAGCAACTGGTGCTTCAGTAGATGCAGGAAAATCTGACTATGAGATAATCAATATGATAGGAATTAAAAGTACTAAACACATTTTTTTAAAATATATAAAAAATGATAATCTATATCTAGTAAAACATGCGGAAGATCAAAAGATAATTGTGAAAATGAAGCTCTTACTCATCAGTCTTTTACAACTACTAGTTCAGAAAAGCCCACATTTTTTTAAAAGTTCAGTATGTTTATTTATTTGTTTGCTACTAATTTCAATTATGAGTACTTCATCTTCATAATGTAATATAAAATATAATATATGTAATATATATTAGCCTAATACATGCATTAAGAATACTTTAATAATGTAAATAATGATTTATAATTATTTGATTATTTATTATAATTATTCGTAATGTTCATGAGCTGTTTAACACAATTTTAGTACATTTTTATGACAACATGTATTTATGTATATGTAGGCTGTATACATACAAACATATGTATATATATATATATATATATATATATATATATATATATATATATATATATATATATATATATATATATATACACTCCTTGAACATTTCATTCATTAATACAGTTTATTCACTATAGTTTAAAAACATTATAATAAAATATGACAAGATCTCAGAGTTAAACTGTGTCAGAAAAATGTAATCTTAATAATGTCAGATAACACTTAGTAATACTTGATGCATAAGGAATACTTTATAATGTAAATAATTATTTAGAATTATTTAGAATCTTATTTACCTATTATTTAACTAGAGTGCTGATTTTACATATAGATCAAGTACCCGAGAAAATATATAAAATATATAAATAAAATTGAAAAGGAATTTAAAACTAATGAATAAGAAAGAACAAACTTGACAAAAATATCCAATTTTGGTTATACTTTTTCACATACATATAACTGCATAAATGCATCTTTCAGCCTTTCTTTTTCTCCTCTCAGGATGAATCAATTAATTAATTTAATATAAAAAAAAAATCACTAGCATTCATTCTAAATTAATCGATTAATCTATAGTAAAATATGATCTGCTTCTTTGTGACTTAAAATGTATTATTTTTAATATTAGGCAATTATCTACTTTATGCAAAAAATGTAGGAATGCATAAATACGTTTGCGTATTATTAAAACATGCTACATGAGTTTCCCTAATGTAGTACATGAATGTTGCACTAAATTTTAATTTAAGTTATAGACCAAGATTCCGAAAGCAAGTTCATGCAGTGGTTTGTGTGCCAAGCGTATGTTCTTCATAACCCTGCATGGAAAGGCACGGTTATACCTGTGGTTAACTGGTCGATGCTTATGTGCAGCGGGTTTATCTCAGAATCTGCATAAACATGCAATTTGTCAGAATTTCAGAGCTGAAAGCCACAGGCAGATAAGAGACCACAGCAGTTTCTGCAGAACATGTGGTTCATCTGCTCTGAGAATTCACAACCACATTTTCCAGTGACCATATAAGGTTATAAGAGACACCTTGACCCTGATGATATTATATAATATTATTTATTATATAAATGAACTTTCTTTTCCCTTTTTTATGTCATTGAGTATTTTTTTATGACAACAAAAATTCAGGATGTCTGATGATGTATAACTTGAATCTTTTATTGCATTCAATAGAAGTGTAGCAATTTCAAAAGAAAACAAACTCACAAAAAAAGATTGGCAATTATGATATACTTGTTTTTTAATTTCATTTCGTAATTTCATTTTGCAGGTCTCAATGTGATTTTACGTGGATCTGACAGCCCGTGTAAAGGCCAGCTGATGGTGCGACAGGGTAGTACAGACCAGTGGGGTTTGGTGTGTCATTATGGGTGGAACCTCAAGAATGCCGAGGTTGTGTGTAAATCATTAAAGTGTGGGAATGTTCTGACGTCTGATATAGAAAAGAGCCTGTACGGAGATACAAGTCTCTCCAAGATCCAAGATCCCCAACTATATTTGATGGATCAAGTGAACTGCACATCTAGCGAAACAAGCCTTTGGAATTGCCCATTTAGAGATGCAAAAGAGTGCATAGTAGGTGTTGCTGTGGAATGCTCTGGTAGGTAGTATCTTCCTGGTTTTGCAAGTTTAACTGTGAAAAAATAAAAGTTTCATATTTATGCTTGAGGTCATCTTAGTAAGTTTCCAGAGGTGAATTAATACACATTGTTGATGCCAAGCTTTTCACCATAGGACATGTTGAACTGAGTTTGAATCTGAACGGGCTGAAGAATGTATGTGCTGGAGTGGTGGAGTTCTCAACGGAGAGCGGCACCTTTGGTGTCTGTAATCGTGGCTGGGGTTAGTGGACAAAGTCTATTTTATTTTTTAGTTCTTAGACACTAAATATATGACATAAATATAAGACTGTATGAATGTCATTGCATTACATAAAAAAACTCAATCCAAATTTAATTTTTTCCATAGCTGTGTATATATATATATATATATATATATATATATATATATATATATATATATATATATATATATATATATATATATATATATATATACACACACACACTGCCCTCCACAATTATTGGCACCCTCAGTAATTATGAGCAAAGGTGGCTGTGAAAATAAATCTGCATTGTTCATCCTTTTCATCTTTCATTCAAATTCACAAAATTATAACCTTTCATTGAAGGAAAATAATTGAAAGTGTGGGGAAAACACATTATGAAATAAATGTTTTTCTCCAATACATGTTGGCCACAATTATTGGCACCCTTTTATTCAAAACTTTTTGCAACCTCCTTTTGCCAAGATAACAGCTCTGAGTCTTCTTCTATAATGCCTGATAAGTTTGGAGAACACCTGAAAAGAGATCAGAGACCATTCCTTCATGCAGAATCTCTCCAGATCCTTCAGATTCCAGCTCCATGTTGGTGCTTCTTCTCCTCCTCAGTTCACTCCACTCATTTTCTTTAGGGCTCAGGTCAGAGGACTGGGATGGCCATGGCAGAAGCTTCATTTGGTGTTCAGTGACACATTTTTGTGCTGGTTTTGATGTTTGTTTTGGATCATTATCCTGATGGAAGATCCAACCATGGCCTATTATTGGATTTCTAGCAGAAGCGGTCAGGTTTAGATTTTTTATCTGTTTGTATTTGATAGAATCCATGATGCCATGTATCTGAACAAGATGTCCAGGACCTCCAGCAGAAAAACAGGCCCACAACATTAAAGATCCAGCAGTATATTTAACCATGGGCATGGGGTACTTTTTATCCATGTGTGCACCAAAACCATCTGGTGAATTTGCTGCTAAAAATCTCTTTTTTAGTTTCATCTTACAACAGAAGCCAGTCCCGTTTGAAGTTCCAGTCATGTCTGACAACTGAATATGCTGGAGTTTGTTTCTGGATGAGAGCAGAGGATTTTTCTTGAAACCCTCCCGAACATCTTGTGGGGATGTAGGTGCTGTTTGATCATTTTTTAGGCTTTCTGAGACTCAAGACTCAACTAATCTCTGCAATTCTCCAACTGTGATCCTTGGATAGTCTTTGTCCACTCAAACTTTCCTCCTCACTTCACATTAGGATGATTTAGACACACGTCCTCTTCCAGGCTGATTTGTAACATATTTAGTCGATTGGAACTTCTTAATTATTGCCCTGATAGTGTAAATGGGGATTTTCAATGCTTTAGCTATTTTCTTACAGCCACTTTCTATTTTGTGAAGCTCAACAATCTTTTGCTGCAAATCAGAACTATATTCTTTGGTTTTACTCATTGTGATGAATGATTACGGAAATTTGGACTTTGTGTTTCCTCATGTTTATATTCCTGTGGAACAGGAAGTCATGGCTGGACAATTTCATGTTCATGATCAGCCTGGTGTGCTAAAAAATGTAAATATGAATGAGAATATACTTCAGAAATATTTTACTCATAAAAATTTCTAGGGGTGCCAATAATTGTGGCCAACATGTATTGGAGAAAAACATTTATTTCATAATGTGAGTTTCCCCCCACTTTCAATTGTTTTCCTTCAATGAAAGGTCAGAATTTTGTGAATTTTTTGAATGAAAGATCAAAAGGATAAACAATGCAGATTTATTTTCACAGCCACCTTTGCTCATATTTACTAAGGGTGCCATTAATTGTGGAGGGCACTGTATATATATATATATATATATATATATATATATATATATATATATATATATATATATATATATATATATATATATTTAATCATCTGTTAACTTTGCTGTTTGTCATTGTTGTCATAATATTAGACATTATGTTCTGCTCACCAACGCTTCATTTATTTGATCCAAAATACAGCAAAAACAGTAATATTGTGAAATATACTTACAATTTAAAATAACTGTTTTCTATTTCAATATATTTTAAAATATTTATGTATACAGTACCTGTGATGCAAAGCTGAATTTTCAGCATCATTAGTCCAGTCTTCAGTGTCACATGATCCTTCAGAAATAATTTTAATATGCTGATTTGCTGCTCAAGAAACATTTATTATTATTATTATCAATGTTGAAAACAGTTGTGTGCTTTTTTGTCCCCATATATATATATATATATATATATATATATATATATATATATATATGGGGAAAAAAATGCACACAACTGTTTTCAACATTGATAATAATAATAATAAATGTTTCTTGAGCAGCAAATCATATATATATATGTTCAAAAGAACAGCATTTATCTGAAATAGAAAAGCTTTTGTAACATTATCACTACTGTTCAAAAGTTTGGGGTCAGTAAGACTTATTTATTGGAAATAAATTAAAGAAATTAATACTTATAGCAAGGATGCAATACATTGATCAAAAGTGACAGTATAGACATTTCTAATGTTGAAAAAGCTTTCTATTTCAGATAAATACTGTTCTTTTGAACTTTCTATTCATCAATAAATTGTACACACTGTTTTCCACATTGATAATAATAATCAGAAATGTTTCTAGAGCAGCAAAGCAGCGTGTTAGAATTATTTCTGAAGGATCATGTGACACTGAAGAACATTTTTTTTATTAATATGCTGTAAAAGCATTGTTGGTTTAACTTTAAAAAGTAAGTATCTGGTTGCCTTAAAATGTTGAGTTAATACAATGGTGAAACTCAAAGTATTATATTATCTGAACCACATTAATTAAGTTGATTTGACAAAAGAAAAAATGTTATGATAACAAATCATGAAAATATTTTTTTTTACAGTGTAATTACTTGTGTACAGTTTTCTAAAATTGAGAATTTCTAAAAAATAAATTTATATTCAAGCAGAGTAATTTCATGGCAAAGTTTAGTGCTGGATTAGTGATTGTCGAACACGGCTGAATGAATTCAAGGCACACATTTTCATTATGCAAGTTTCTTTTGAACTTCACTAAACGAATGTGTGCGTGCCACTTAAACCAGCAACAGATAAAGGAGCAAACAATTTAATTCAGACTGTACTTTGCTGTTTGGTGATCATGTAACATCAAACCACGATGAGAGGTGAATATATGCAGGTTATAAAGCGTTTATTAATCATGTAAAACCAGTTTTGGGTATGCTAAATGACTGTACTATATACTAAATATAATGCTGAAAATAATGCTGGTCTGAAAAAATCTACAGAGAGGTTTGGAAACTTGAGTCTGAAAAGTATGGAATTTTGCAATCGAAAATGTGTAGGAACACTAAATATTTATATTGTTTTGTATTTCATTGTCTAATGCAATGACAAACAACAAAGTTAACAGACAGACTGCAATCGACTGCAAAAGACCAATTTGATACATTTCTACATTTTTAAATATTATTTGAGAAAAGCTTAAGTATTGAAAATGGTAGCTGACACTTTGCAAAAGGATGGTCTTTATGTATTTATTTTTTTTAATCTCAGATAGCAGCAGAGCCAATCAGATATGCCAGGAGCTTGGTTGTGGAGATCATTATTCCATCCCTAAGCTTGCAATCTTCAAAAAAAAACAGAGAACACAAAATGTATTGCTTAATTGTGCTGGCGGTGAGCAGTACTCTTGGCAATGTATGGATTTATCTGACTGCGAAGAACGAGCCAGTGTGATCTGCAGCAGTAAGTGTAAAGTTACTGTTCTTCAGTACTTCGCTCTAAATGGTGGCATTCATTGTTCTGATATTCTAATATTCACCATCGTCCATAACAACAGTGTAAATCAGTCCATTCATCCGGGAAACTAAAGTGGCACTAAAATGAGTTGGCCAATTATTTCTTTGATTAATCGGATTTTAAAAAGCCCAATTTTCCTTTATTTATTTTATTGACGAAACACACTATTCCACATATTGCCCAATGTTATCCTTCAAACAAACGTGCCAACTGAATGCTATGAAAAAATAAATATTAAATATATGTCTATATTTATTCCATATTCAAAAGAGCTGTAAAGCAAAAAGACAGTTTAAATCCCTCCATTAAAAATGAAGATGATAATAATAAAGAAAAACACAAACTCTGTGTTAACAGATAAGAGGAATGTTCTGTAGAAACACACACTTTCACTACAGACAAAGTAACTGTCATCTTTACTGTCACTGTTATCTTACAGTTATATTTAATTACACACTGTTATCCCTTTACAGTTACCACTCTCATAAAATACTTGAATTATGTTGACTTTTAAACATAAAGCTAACATCCAACAACAGATATTTCAGCAAAATTAATATTTTTGCACTGAATTTGAACTGTCTTCCCTTTCTAATGCGTCCTGTGTGTTTGACGTGCATACCTGCCCCGGCGCGCATTTAGTAAAGTCTAAGGTTTAACGTCAGGACGGGCCTTCATGGAAAATGGAAATACCCGTGTGAATTTGTAACACTTACAGATAAGGAAATAACCATAAAATGAAAGTTTTGCGCTGAGGGAACATATCACACATTAAACAGCACACGCACGTCTGTCAAAGCACCTGATAGGGCAAGTCGTGTAATCATCACGCTAATGCATATAGCTTGAAGCTTAAAATAATGAATTCTCATGTTAGGGCCGCTCGGATTATGTACCTTTCCAGCAGCATCTCATTCTGTATTTTTAGATGCATTTTTTCCCCATAGAAATGCGTTATTCAATGCTGTAATTTGACGCGACTGGCCAACGGCAGAAGTTTTCTGTGCACGGTGGGCAGATGCGACTAGTCGATAATGACATTCGTTGTCAATGATTTTCATTATCGATTTTATTGATTAATTGTTGCAGCCCTACAGCGATATTTACACTGAAATTCTTGTATTATACAGAACACAGGATGTTTCGTCTGCGAGATGGCGACAATGTTTGCTCTGGGTTGGTGGAAATGTACAATATTACAGATAATTCGTGGGTTCCTCTTCAGAAGAAAGTCAACTCACAATTGAATTATGGTACCACAGGAAATCCTCTCCAGCAGCAAAACTGTACACAGTTAAATTGTACCATTGGAAATCTTACTCAGCAGCAAGATGTCCCTCCTGAAGTCATCTGTACACAGTTAAATTGTACCATTGGAAATCTTACTCAGCAGCAAGATGTCCCCCCTGAAGTCATCTGTACACAGTTAAATTGTGGTGCCACTGGAAATTTCAAAGACGATCATGGAACTAACAACCTCCGACTGACATGCTCAGGTAAGGCTCGGTTTTGTTTTTTGCTTTGAATAATATTACATCAATAAATAGGCTATATTAATATTTTTACAAATAGAAAATTGTATTTTCATATCAAGTTAAATTAATACATTTTAATATGTGTTGCAATTTAATAATAGGTTAATAGTTATTATTATTAGGGTAGAGAGTTTCAGTTGACATTACACGCTGAAGGTTGTAAAACTTTGTAAAATGTGACTATAATTCTGACATAACTAAAAATATTAATAGACTATATATTTATTTGTATTTATTATTAAATTGTATTATATTTATTTTATTGTAGTAAATCTATGAGCAATATCACGATTTTATTTTTATGCATGTTTCCAGATTTTCTGATAAAGAAGTGCGAAACAGATTTTACTGTTATTTTATTTTTATATTTTTTATATTTTAACACATTAGTCAGCATAACATTCATTCTTATTGTCTTGTTTAATAAACATTTAGAGTTTGTGTTAATAATGCATACGAGTTTCAGTAAACGCTAACTGCGCACGTTTTATTTTTTTTATTTGTATGTTTATTAGGTATTGTAACAATTACATTTTCTGTGTTCACAGACAACGTAAAGCTCCGCAATTTAAAGCCAAAGTGTTTTGGAGATGTTATTTATGTTGTGAACGGCTTTGAGCATGGAGTGTGCTTCAGTAATATGAAGAAAGCCCGGGACCTGGGGAAGGTGGTCTGTCGAGAGCTTGGCTGTGGAGAGGTGCTGGATGTGAAACAGAACCTCAGGGAGTCTAATGCTTTGCTACATGATGTTGAGTGCAAGGGCGACGAGGTGTCACTGTGGCATTGCCCGGCCAATCATGAGAAAAAACAATGCAGGACAACCACAGTTACATGTGCAGGTAACTGAGACCGCCTTGCAACTAATTAATTATGATCTACTCAAAACTAGGGACTAGGGGTGTGCTTAAATAGTTGAATATTTGAATATTCAATCTGTAATTATTGTTCGAAAAATACAAATAATATTCTGGTTTTACTATGTTGTTGTTTTTTTTCTGGCTGTAAATGCAGTGAATCCATGATAAAAACCCAAGCACGCAAACTAAAACTCACAGTTATAATTAAATGCACTGGGTGGCGCTGTGGAGCTTGTTAACAAGTTGAATGTATTTGATCACAAAATTTGAAATTTCTTGAATGAAAATGAAAAATGATCTTACAAAATGGAATTGCTTTTGATCAAATGAATTAATGAAAATTATTTGTCATAATATCACTACCGTAATTAGAAATCACATGAAATCCACCATTTGAAAGTGGAAAGACGGCTGTCCGTTCACGACTGCAGGGCTGCATTCAGCCCTGACAAAACGTTTTTTAAATGGAAACAGTGGTACATCGAACACCCTGTTCTGATGACGCAACAGTTGCAACTATGGCAGCTGAGAAAGGCCATTCTTTGTGTTCTTTTTGAAGAATTGATATGCCGAGCTGCAGCGTTTGTAATCACCTTTACTTGGACCCATTGTGCCAGCTGTCTCTTTAATACCAGGTGGATTATATACATGTTGCTGCTGATTGCACTGACATTTTTGACACACCCACCAAACAAGAGAAAACGTATCTCAAACCCTGTTGCACTGTCACTGTTGCATATAGGAAGTATACCAAATATATTGAATTGAGTTTTATATGAATGTACCTAATAAGGGAACTGTCTTCAGAAATGCGCAGCCTACTTTGTGTACAGCGGTAACCACTTTGTGTACGATATATCGCTGCTGTTCCACAAGCGCCACCTGCTGTTAGAGAGTGAATGTGCATTTTCATTCAGTCCGTCGGCTATTTTTGTTTTGTGCCTAAAATGAGTTTGACACTCCTTCCTTATCAGATAGCAAAATTATCCTGACACATAAGCTTGCTTAAGTTTCATCGAGGGAGACACAAAGTGCTGTTAGAAACTTCGCTTAGCGTTTTCTCACCTGGATATTTTTGTTTTTCTCAACATGAACATGTGAAACAATATAAACACGATAAACATATGCTGACTCAAATGTATACCTTCTGCACGATAACTGCTTTTAGTCTGCTTTTTTCATTCCCTCTGCTTGAGATTAAATGCTTTTGTTCTTTTTTTTTTTTTGTTTACACATACTGTTTAATGTTTTTAACTAAAAGAAAACTTTATGATATAACTTAAGCTTGTTATGCATATTTCCTAATCGTAAGCATGTTCATAAATGGTGACAAAAGCTTGATGAATAAAAAAAATAACGTCTTTCTTGTTACGTGTCATTTAAATAAACAAATATTTGCTTTATATGAGCTAAAATTTTTGAATACAATATATTTTTTTGAAAAATGCCCATAGAACAATCAGGAAAGTTACTCAAATCACCTGTAACTGGTGCAGTAATAAAATATGATGGTTTTAAATGGCAGGCAGCTTGGATGTGCGCTTGAGTGATGGTCTGGGCCGATGTTCTGGACGTGTAGAGCTGCAATTGGAGGGCTCATGGTTGTCCATAAGCTCCAAAGACTGGACCGAGGCGGAGTCAAATGTGGTTTGTGGACATCTCAAATGTGGTAATTCTACTAAAAAGATTAAACAGTACTTCATCGAAGGGAATCAGAAGCAACTGGAATCACCATGGAGTTTCAAGTGTAAAGATTCTACAGCAAAACTCCACGAGTGCTTGAAGATAAATCAGAGTCCTTCACCTTTACCTTCACGTTCAGAGGCAAACATCCAAATCATTTGCCAAAGTAAGTAATAATATAATATTAATATATTACCAATATAGTGTTTTATTTTATCCATCTTTTTGACATATTTTCACAATATTTACCTAATTTTCGACATACTTCACCCCAGTAGTTTTTACTTTTGTTCATTAAGTAATAAAGTCTAAGGGTGATTACTTTTCATGTAGAACATCCACTATAGGTAACCACAAATCCTTTATCTTCGTTCTCAGAGGAAGAACTTATGTTCTTTGAAGGTGATTCACCCTGCAAGGGAAGAATACGCATCGACTTTTTTAATGATGAGGCTGAGGATCGCTGGCTGCCTGCAGAACCAAAGAAAGAGAACAAGAAAAAGGCCACCGACACATGCCACGCAATGGGGTGTGGTAATCTAACTTATTTTGAAAAGGAGGACAACAGCACGTATGCCAATGTCACATGTTCAGGTATGTGTGCCACCACAATGTCTGTTTGTTAGTCGAGGTGTCTTCTATTGACCCATTATGACTGCCTATTGACTATCATTTTATTCTAATTTTAATAATTGAACATTTAAGTTCCAAAAAGAAAAACTTTTCTGTCTCAACATCTTACTTGCAATTTAGATAGGCAGGAAAGGGAGGAAATGTATGATATGATCTCTTTAAATTAGTTCCATCAAGATGTACAATTTTAACTTTTTTTTCTTGGCTTAAAGGATAAGTTTGCTGATTTTCAACCATCTTTGTAATGTCAGTGGTATATGTAATTGTGCTCTTTATGTGCATAGTTTTTGGCAAAACAGAATGATGACCATTGTAGCTCAGATTTTTTGTTTGTTTGTTTTATTTACTGTATAGACAGCCAAATTTTATTAAAAGCCCATCTTGCCAGTGGTGAATTCTCCCAACCATTTTCCAAACCATGTCTTTACCTAAATACTCTTTGATAAACTTAGAACAGTTCATTATTTTATAGCAGTCGGGCTGGATTTCACTGTCATTCACTCATGCATGTCACATCCAATGCTGGGGTAGTACTTGATTATATGTAATCCGGATTATGTAATCAGATTCCTAATATTAAATACTTGTTATTAGATCACGTAGCATTTTAAAATACTCCTGATCTGACTCATTTTTATTGATGATTACTTATTTTTCAATATGGCAGTATTCATAATTCAGTGATTTTCTCTAATTCTCCTATTTGTTTCTGTTAAATGTTCCTTAAAAAAAGCCTGTTGCTTGTATTTGTTTGGAAAGTTTTCTATTGTGGAATTGCACACATAGGAACAGCCACTAATTTGGCAGCTATAGTTACATGGAAAATTGAGAGGCCACATGGCATAAACAAAATATTTTTAGCATGTTTTTTGTTTTGATTGTTTTTATTTTAAAATATTTTTCTTTTAATTTAACATGTTTAAGTTTTAATTAACTATTAGCTTTTCATCAATTTACGAACCCTGGCGTAGATGTTGACAACAAATTTGATTTCTCTTTGCATTTTTATATCAACATGCTACAGATTATTCTACTCAAATCAATGTGATAAATGAGTTAGGTCAAAAGTAATCAAAAAGTAATAAGATTACATGACTTAAAATGTATAATGTAATAGATTATGATACTAACTACTGTAATTTGTACCAAGTAAGATTACTGATTGTAATTAATCTGCCCGGCACTCACATCATATTCATACATAGACAAAATAGCTCTGGGCATTAATGAACGTTTGCTGTTACAGCAATAAATATCATCCATGAATCAGTGTTATTTTAGTGTAATTGAGATACTGTTATATTCTTTCTTAATATTTTAGATCAGTTTTTTAATGTATATATAGTTTTTATTCATTTCTGTTTCATTTTTATTTTTAGTTATTTTAGTACATATTTTAGTACATTTAGTACAAAATTAAATTAAAATTGAAAAACTAAATTAAAGAAATGTACAAGGGATGTAATTTTTTTATGGTTTGAGTTTCATTTTTAATTTTATGATACTAACTACTGTAATTATACTAACTACTATTAACATTTAAATTAGTTATTTAATAATGCACTTGCTGTGTACGTACATGTTTTTACATTGTACTTATACAATGCCTGCATATAAAATACCTGCATATAATTACAGCTATAATTAATTTCTGTAATTTGTGGTAGATTTCCCCTACGCACCTGACCAAAATGAACCTGGTGTCCCTGACACCTACAAGAATTATCCTCAGGTGAATCCCACTCTGCCCGCAAAGGTTGACGCCTAAGAGTTATAGTTACCTGACCGCAATCAACCCCGCCTAAGAGTCTCACTCTGAGTCGAACGACGTCTCGTCCCCTACGACACTAAACCTGGGAGATAGATTTCAAGTGTCTAAGTTGCAGCACTGTACAATAAGAGACTCCAGTTGTTGTCTTGGAATATGCTTTAATCATGGCTGGAGTACGGACCTCGTATCAATCGCAGAGAATCCCACCAGCAAAAAGAATACAATACGGTTTATATAAAATAGGAGCATGGCAAAGCATTCTACAATATGATCGGTCAAACCCTTCTGTTACTAGGTAAAACAATATCTGCCAAAATCATGTGTTTATTAGTTAGTTTGTTACTCAATATCATTGGACTATTATATTTAGATGGTTGTCTAACTGTCCCTAAGAGTTGTTTCCCCTTTTCTTATATTTGGACACAATCCAGACACTGATTTAGACCCAAAGTTTGAGGACCTTTAGGTTTCAAAAGCATATAAGCGTTATTCCTGCAAGGAAAAGGAACCGGGCCTTAAAGTGCTTGCCTAGTCATAAACCTTCATTCCATTGATTTTCTTTTGAGCTGTTTTGTATTGTGTCCCATCTCTCGTTCTGCAGTTTTTTTATTATTATTTTCAAATCTGCCTTTTGCTGGTTCTCTCTCGTGGTATGAGCCCATACCACGAAACCTGTCCCTAAAAGTGTTTTGCAATACAGTATGATCACAATAAGTACATTGTATTAGTATTTGATGTAAGTAGGCCTATATAGTAGTTAAAGGTATAGATCACCCTAAAATGAAAATTCTGGGAAAGCAATGTTGATTTTCAAGATGGATGCTATATTATTTTTAACCGCTAGAGGGTTACATAGTGTACGTTTAACATTGCTGTGTGTAAAATGCTTATATTATTAATGTTGCCACTTGTAGGCCAAAATAGTGTGGAGCTTCGAAACAAGCGTGGAGAACGATGCTGGGGAACGGTGGCAGTCTGCAGAGGTGGCAATTGTGACAGCATTTGCAAGGACACCTGGGAGAATCAAGAGTCCAAAAAGATCTGTGAAAACTTGGGCTGTGGTAATCCAATTGATGGCCAGTTTTCATTTCCAAGAAATCGATCTGCATTCTATAGTGTGTACTGCTTAGAGGAGAGGCAAAATATGAGCATGTGCAAATTTATTTCCAAGAATGACTGCAGCGGCCCAGCCCAAGTGATATGCACAGGTAATGTGTACAGTTGCTTTATTCACCACCAAATGTTTATATGTTTCCTTTAGTCATTAGCTTTTTTTTTCTTTTCATACTTAAAAATGTTAAGGGTTAAAATTAGGGATGCACAGGTGTTTAGTGGTGGGCCGTTAGCTGCGTTAACGTGAGACTCTTATCGGGCGATAAAAAAAATATCGCAGTTAATCTATTCTTAAAGTTGGGTTGGGAGCTGGGTCTATACTACGCAAGCTATGATGACTTTCACCTTGATATTTTAGCGTGGATGTATAGCCGAATTGACCCTTCGCAAAGACACGACCCCCTTAGTTACTGTTGCTTTGTCTGACAAGCTGTGGCGCTTTCACACAGTGATAAATGCATCGCGGAGCAAAGAGGACACTGACAACACGTGGACAGACAAGACAGAGCAGGTTACTTATGATATTAAACAAAGTCCCAGTTTTAAAACTGTGTAGTTTTTTTTTAAAGAAATTTAAACAATACAAACCGTTTTGTTGCTCTTTAATGTGTCGTGACAGATAGCTGTAGCGCCTCAGCTCAAGAGGCTCGTAAACCGATCATCTCTTCCTACGAGTCCATTTACAGCATCAAATAAACATGAATGAACACGAGAATCAATGTTGTTTCAAACGCGGAAAGATGTCAATATACACCATTTTTCAAGTTTAACTCCACCGAGGTTAATCTTCTAACTCCTGTCTACTTTGTCGGACAAAATGGCGGATTACTTTTAGTCATTATTTGCGTCCCAAATGACGCACTATGCACTTCTACTAGTGGTTAAACGGATCGTTGTTGATCCATAATCTACGGACCAAGGCCCACGGTTCGGGAGGCATGTGATTCGCGGATCAATTGCAACATTAACCGCAATAGAGTGAAAGATTATCATTTGAACGTGTTTTGTCTTGCTAGTTTACACATTAAATAGATATAAAAACATCCCAGCGCGCTAAAAGAGGATTTAATTCGGTATCGCACGCAGCGCTGTTATCGGTGCGCACAGACGCACACACATTCAAGGCTCGCGCGCACAGAACTTCGGTAAAGTTGGTTTTATATTCGCACATTCGGACTTATGATAAATTCAGGCTTTCCAATAAATGTGCAATAAATTAATGTTTGCGAATTTTAAGCAGCGACATGATATTGACAACCAACGATTGTCAACTTACAACATTTTTCACAGTCGATCAAAATAGGCAAGTATTGTTTTAATGGCATATTTACTTGTGAATGTCCACTGAATGTCCAATGTAGTGTGATTAGCAAGGCTATTGAATACGGATGTCCGAATGTACGAATATAAAACCAACCTTACCCAAGTGCGCACAGAGAGAGAGAGAGAGAGAGAGAGAGAGAGGCGTTATAGCTCGCAAACTCCAATAGATTTCTCTTTCGCGTCCTCAATGCACTTGGATGGTCACATACACGCATTATGTCAGTCAAAATACCCCTCTCAGCAAGTATTCTTGTAAACACATTCAGTTATGTCTTAATTGAACGAGGTGAGAATTCGGATGTGTATCTATCTGATGTGTGCGTGCATCTTACTCTTAAAGTGACAGCAACCTATAAATACCTGCTGTTGTCTGTCATGTAAATCAAACAACAAAACACAGCTTTAACAAAGATTAATCTGTATTAAATTTATACAGTGAACATTGTCAATTTACATTTAATTATTACATTTCTGTGCATGAAAATTAATACTACAGTTAGACCTTATACTTTATTTGTAACTTTATGTAGTATTTATCTATGCTTGTTGTAATTGGTGTACAGTATTTGTTCTTTTTACAGTCTGTTCACTTGCCTTTAATAATGTATTACTTAGGCTAGTAGTTTATGCTGTGGTATCAGAGTAGTTTAAGTGGGCTAAGTAATAAATGCAAAGTTAAGTTACCCCCTATCCAATTTATTTATTTATTTTTTTTTGGTGCTGATTTGAAAAATGATCCGATCCGTGACATCATAACCACGATGTGATCCGAACCATGAGTTTTGTGATCCGTTGAACCACTAACTTCTACACTATGTACTTGTGCACTATGCACTCATCCATGTAGTGTGTGAATTATATAAGGTTATTTTGTCATTTAACAACGGAGTCCGATCCTCCCTTCCCCTCCATTACGTAATTAAAGCTGCGACAGTTGAGTGCACGAAGTGTCCAACATTCCACACTTACCCTGTGTCTCAATCAGCTCCCTAGGTCGTGAATCAGTATATAATGAAAGTGAATGTGGCTGATACCCTGATCAGCGCCCTGACTACTGAACTAGGGAGCTGGTTGAGACACACGCTTAGTTTTTTCCGTTAATTTAGTGCATCATCTGGGTATTTAAAGTGCACTTTTTCTTTTTGGAATTTTCTGTGTGAACGCACTACTCGCACTATTTATACTTAAAAACGTCATAGAATAGTGCATAAGTACGCCAATTGGGACGCACCTATTATTTGGGTAGCTCACATATTCTGAATGTCTTCTGCAGAATTCAAATGAGCCATTTTAATCTAGATTAATCTAAATTAAAAAAATTAATCTATGCCCACCACTAATAAATATATATATATATATATATATATATATATATATATATATATATATATATATATATATATATATATATATATATATATATATACAGGTGCTGGTCATATAATTAGAATATCATCAAAAAGTTGATTTATTTCACTAATTCCATTCAAAAAGTGAAACTTGTATATTATATTCATTCATTAAACACAGACTGATATAATGATAATGTATATGATAATGTTTTTTTCTTTTAATTTTGATGATTATAACTGACAACTAAGGAAAATCCCAAATTCAGTATCTCAGAAAATTAGAATATTACTTAAGACCAACACAAAGAAAGGATTTTTAGAAATCTTGGCCAGCTGAAAAGTATGAACATGAAAAGTATGAGCTTGTACAGCACTCAGTACTTAGTTGGGGCTCCTTTTGCCTGAATTACTGCAGAAATGCGGCGTGGCATGGAGTCGATCAGTCTGTGAGAGCCCAGGTTGCTCTGATAGTGGCCTTCAGCTCTGCTGCATTGTTGGGTCTGGCATATCTCATCTTCCTCTTCACAATACCTCATAGATTTTCTATGGGGTTAAGGTCAGGCGAGTTTGCTGGCCAATTAAGAACAGGGATACCATGGTCCTTAAACCAGGTACTGGTAGCTTTGGCACTGTGTGCAGGTGCCAAGTCCTGTTGGAAAATGAAATCTGCATCTCCATAAAGTTGGTCAGCAGCAGGAAGCATGAAGTGCTCTAAAACTTCCTGCTATACGGCTGCGTTGACCTTGGACCTCAGAAAACACAGTGGACCAACACCAGCAGATGACATGGCACCCCAAACCATCACTGACTGTGGAAACTTTACACTGGACCTCAAGCAACGTGGATTGTGTGCCTCTCCTCTCTTCCTCCAGACTCTGGGACCCTGATTTCCAAAGGAAATGCAAAATTTACTTTCATCAGAGAACATAACTTTGGACCACTCAGCAGCAGTCCAGTCCTTTTTGTCTTTATACGCATCTGACGCTGTCTGTTGTTCAAGAGTGGCTTGACACAAGGAATGCGAAAGCTGAAACCCGTGTCTTGCATACGTCTGTGCGTAGTGGTTCTTGAAGCTCTGACTCCAGCTGCAGTTCACTCTTTGTGAATCTCCCCCACATTTTTGAATGGGTTTTGTTTCACAGTCCTCTCCAGGGTGCAGTTATCCCTATTGCTTGTACACTTTTTTCTACCACATCTTTTCCTTCCCTTCGCCTCTCTATTAATGTGCTTGGACACAGAGCTCTGTGAACAGCCAGCCTCTTTTGCAGTGACCTTTTGTGTCTTGCCCTCCTTGTGCAAGGTGTCAATGGTCGTCTTTTGGACAACTGTCAAGTTAGCAGTCTTCCCCATGATTGTGTAGCCTACAGAACTAGACTGAGAGACCATTTAAAGGCCTTTGCAGGTGTTTTGAGTTAATTAGCTGATTAGAGTGTGGCACCAGGTGTCTTCAATATTGAACCTTTTCACAATATTCAAATTTTCCAGGATACTGACCCTGTGTCTCCCTAGTTCAGTAGTCAGGGCACTGACCAGGGAGTCGGCCATTTTAAGGGCTGTCTCAATCGCAGAATCCTTTCAGGGCACTGAAACGTTCGCTCCCTGAAAAGTCCCACAATGCACCGTGAAAACCAGGGAGCATCGATGCTCACTATGCTCCTTTAACGGAAGTTCTGAAGCGTGAAACTTGAATCACGTGAGCCAACTCACTACACATAACGATACGCAATAGATGTTTTTAAAAATACAAACCGTTATTTTATTATATTTCAGAATAAACATACATTGCTAGACAGGTAATGAACATAATCTAGCTAACATTTATAATTTAGTCACGGCTGAAATGTTGCACGTATATGTAACAAGCAAATAATTAATCATAATGTACTTTAAATAACATTACAAGTAATGCCAGAAAATATCAGCTCTGTTGTTGTTCATAAATACCAGTAGTGATGTTGTACAATGAGGACGTTGTCACGTCCGCGGAAATAGAGTCATAAGTGTTCCAATGTGTAGTGAACCAGCATCTTTTACTGTCCTTACCAGTGCCCGAATTCGTGTACACGATATACTGATTCACAAGCTCGGGAGCTAGGGAACTGATTGAGACACACCCTGAATTTGGGATTTTTCTTAGTTGTCAGTTATAATCATCAAAATGAAAAGAAATTTGAAATATATCAGTCTGTGTGTAATGAATGAATATAATATACAAGTTTCACTTTTTGAATGGAATTAGTGAAATAAATAAACTTTTTGATGATATTCTAATTATATGACCAGCACCCGTATATATAAAAATTCTGTTCACTATCAGCCGATGATCAGGGCTCATTATATCCTGTCAATCAAAAGGGGGTGGAAAAATGTGTCAGATTACAGATTGTATCCATTTTATCATGAAATTTAAACAATAAATGGCTCTTAAACGTGACAGTGCCTCAGTTCAAGCATGAGCATGGAATCTTGAGTCATCTCTTCCTCTTTAATACAAGTTATAGCACACAAAAACATGCATGAACATCAAAAAGTATGTTGTGAATCATGTCTCACGCTCAATCAGTGTTTCTACCGTGGAAAGACATCAATAATACAGCTTTTGAGCAATATGTCACTTAAAGTTGCATTTACCTCAGAAGTTATCTGATGTTCGCAGTCCTTAGTTTACAGTATTTAGCTATAAAAAACTAGAGAGGCACTTATTTACTCTTTATTATATATGTATGTTTGAATAAATGTGTCATTTTATGACGTGTGAGTTGTATGCAAACATTTCTATTTTTATTTGAGTGTAATTATTATATATGTAAATAAATAGCAGTTATAATAAGATAATAGATTGGGTTCTGTTGTTAATTTTAACTCTGTAATGTACCAAACGAGAGCATTCCCTGTATAGTTTTCTTATATTACCTGGGAGAGATTTTTTTCCCTTAAAAAAATCAAACTATCGTTATCAGTCAGATATTGGCAGATGTGTTTTTTGTTCCAACAAAATGTGTTTTTTGTTCCATGTTTTAGACATGTCCTAGACATATGAACCCTGGGTTAGGGTACTTACTTGCATATTTAAAAGGTTAAAAATGTTGATTAGAAAAATACAGCCCGTTATGAGCGTGAAACCTGTCACATAAATCTGCGCTGTTTCTTAAAATGTACCCCAAAATCTGTGAAATTAAAACAATAATAATTCTTTCAGTTTTGTCTTGAATAGACATTTTAGACCAATATTGTGCAATGGAAATTCACTATTGAATATTGTTTTCTTAGATGCTGAAACTGAACAGCCTGTGAAAGTTTTTGTGACTGTAAAAGGTGCTTTAATATTTAGTGAGGCAAGCATTACACTTTCTACAGAATTAGAAATGTTGCCTCTAACCCAAAATGAAAATGGCCCTTAATCTCATGTTAAATGAGATGTTAATGCAGGGTTAAGGACAGTTAATAAATATTTGTTTGATACTCTCCCACAGGCAGCATCAAAGCTAGACTGGAGGATCCAAGAGACAAATGCGCTGGAAATGTGTCACTGCTGTTTGGGGACTGGACACCTGTCTGCAAAGATAGTCTTAATGAAGCTCTTAAAAACACAATCTGCAGGGAATTGAATTGTGGGGAGGCTATCAGTGAGACTTCGCCACATGAGTCTAAAATCAAAGGACTATTAGGAACAATTACATGTCAGAGTAATGCCAACTCTGTTTCCAAATGTAAATTTAACAGCATTTCAGTTAAAGAAAAACCATGCCCTGTCGGCTATCTGAAATGCACAGGTATTTAGCATTTTTTTTATTGATGCTAATACCTCTTTTGAAACGTGCATACATTTCTTTTTAGGTGAAGGGTGTAGTTTCTGCATCTCTTCTGAACTTTGACCTCTGCTTCTTAAACATGCTAACAGAAACCTTTGATATTTCTGCCATTCATGTTACAGAATGGAAACGACTATTCCTGTATAAAAAGGAAGGCCCATGCAGAGGTCCTGTGTATGCTCTGAGTGAAGGAAAAACACAGCATGTCAATGGACAGGGATGGGGCCAAGAGGAAGGGCAACAGCTGTGCAAGTATCTACAGTGTGGAAACTACACAGACCACACCACTAGATTCCTACGCACAGTAGAGTGGTGGAATAAGACCTATAATTGCTCAGGGAAGACGGATATGTGGGAATGCGAGAGAAACAATCAGGCCGTCCAGCCTACACAGCAATTAAACATCACATGTAATGGTAGGAATCACCTCAGTTATAAACTCTTGCTTTTTGAGAACAGTATTTTCTTAGCAGCATTGACAACTGTAACACAGTTCAGATGTATGGGAAGAAGGAGGTGGGAACCAGTGAACGTTTAAACAAACTTTATTTCAAAGTAAATAAATACAAAACTAAAGTAAAATGCCACACAAACATAACAAAACATAAAATAAAGGCCAGGCCTGGTCTTCTCTCCTCCTTCACTGTTGTTGTTCCTCCTTTTATGCTTCCGGAGTTCCTCCGTGAGAGACTCGAGACTGGTGCAATGCACAGCTGACGCTTATTATCACTTGCGTCACCGCGAGAAAAGGAGACGGAAGCACAGGGAGCGACAGACGAGAAAGGGAAGAGAGGAAAAAGGAGAAGGAAAAAAAAATCTTGGTCCGGTTCCCTGACAAACTGCCGCTCAGACCTCAGCCAGCCGAGAGGCTCTTCCTTGCGGTGCCATGCGATTGGTACTGGACACTCGGTGGAAGGCTCAATCCTCCTCTGCCCCCTGGCGGCCGGCGATGGCTCCTCCAGGCTGAGGGCAGCCGGCAGCGAGTCCCCCGTTCCCTGCTCCTCCCCTTCATGGCGGATGGCAGCAGGCTCCGACCCACGGCGGCGGCGACTCCGCTTCCTCATGGACAGCAGCCAGCCCACCTCGTTCCAGGAGCACGGCTGCGAGCTCTCTCCCACCCGATGTATACTCGCTCCCTCCCACCCGATGTATACTCGCTCCAGCAAAACCACCTCGGGCAGCCTCTCACGGTCTTCACACTCCCGCGCTGCCTGACCTCCTCAGCACCGCGATCCCCCTCAGCAGCGAGGGCTCTCCAACAGCATGTCCCTCCTTCCTCCCGGGTTTCGGCTCCAATGTAACACAGTTCGTATATACGGGAAGAAGGAGACGGGAACCGGCGAACGTTAAACACACTTTAATAAATAAAATAAACAAATGCCATTTGAAAGTAAATGCCAGCAGACCCTCACGGACATCTGCCGGCCACACAAACATAATAAAACATAAAGTAAAGTCCAGGCCTGGTCCTTTCTCATCCTTCACTGTCGTCACTCCCCTCTTATGCTTCTGGAGCTCCTCCGTGAGAGATTCGAGACCGGTGCAGCTGACGCTCATCAAAATATTAATACAAACTATAGTAGTACCTCAGTGATACTAAAATAACACAAACACACATATTTTTATATAAACTCTAATTATTAAATAAACTATAAATTAACTAAATCTTTTTTTGAACCATTATAGAAGACCACGTAATTTCCCAGAATGCTCTAATTTACCCCAAAGTGTTCAAAATGGGCCTGAACAGCATGCCAGTATGTAGTATTTTGCCCGTTTAGCTGAATTTCATTGGTTCTCATTTAAGTCATTCCAATTCAAGATACTGTGGCCATGCCAAACTCATGATTTGCAAGGACATACATTTTTTAATTCTTTCCCAACTTTTCCATAAACATACAAAACAGGAATATCTGATTGTCTGGTTTCACTCCTCTCCAGGTAATCCAAACATTACACTCTCAAACAAATGTGCAGGCAAGGTGCTCATAGATAATGAGAGTGTTTGTGCATCTCATTTTAAAGATCATATGTTCAGTGATTTATGTGACAGCCTCAACTGTGGTAAGGCCATCCACCACTGGAGTACGACATTCTCTGTTAAAACAAATTGCTACCATTTCAGCTGCACTGGCAATGAGATGCTTCTGTGGCAGTGTGGCTATAAGAAGAGCGAATGTGAGAAATTCCTTTCTGTGGTCTGTGAAGGTGAGTCATACACATAATACTTAGCTAAAATTAGGAATGTTACTGCAAATAATGCTGAAATGTAGTTCCTCTTTTAAAGGTACACTATGTGACTTTTTTTTGTTCAAACTTTACATTTAAATGAGTCAATCCATCATCAGTCCTTTTTTGCAAAGTGTGCTTTGTCTGACCCTGATTCACTATGGTAAGCATGTTGTAAGTGTTTATATTTTAGACCTGTCAGATTTTTTTCGCGGGAAATTACGCACATGTGTCACTGGCCCATGTGTGTCTTGTCATATATGTAAATAGAGAAAAGTTGCTACGGCTACTTTGGTGCGTGTTTGTGTGGGAGTGCAGGGGCCCATTAAAGGGTTAGTACACCCAAAAATGAAAATAATGTCATTTATTACTCACCCTCATGCCGTTCCACACTTGTAAGACCTTCGTTCATCTTCGGAACACAAATTAAGATATTTTTGCTGAAATCCGATGGCTCAGTGAGGCCTGCATAGCCAGCAATGACATTTCCTCTGTCAAGATCCATAAAGGTACTAAAAACATATTTAGATCGGTTCATGTGAGTACAGTGGTTTAATATTAATATTATAAAGCGACAAGAATATTTTTGGTGCGGCAAAAAAACTCAAAATAACGACTTCTATAGTGATGGCCGATTTCAAAACACTGCTTCAGGAAGCTTCGGACGTTATGAATCTTTTTTGTCGAATCATGATTCGGATCGCGTGTCAAACTGCTGAAATCACATGACTCTGGCGCTCCGAACTGCTGATTCGACACAAAAGATTCATAACGGTCCGAAGCTTCATTAAGCAGTGTTTGGAAATTGGCCATCACTATATAAGGTGTTATATTGTTTTATTCAAAGCAAAGGCAATATTTTTTGGCGCACCAAAAATATTCAGCTTAATATGTCGCTTTATAATATTAATATTGCTCACCTGTCTAATAAAACACATTAATTATATTTAAGCGTCTTTGATCTTTCCATGGGTTCTACAAATAAAAGTTAAATTGAGGGAAATGTGGGTATGACGTCATTGGTAGGCGATGCAAGGACACGGCCCGTGTCCTGATTAAAATGGTTTATTTCTCTGGATTTAAACATTCCTGGAAACATTTGGTATAATGTAAGTACACAAGTCAACTAAATATATAACTTTGTTCTAGTAGATTTTGGATATTTTAATCCAAAAACCTTACATATTGTGCCTTTAACCTCTAGAGGGTCTTAAGTCACATAGTGTACCTTTAAACATCCCATGAAATCAGAGTTTTGTGGCCGTTTGTCAGTTTCCATTTGCCTATCTATATGTTTGTGTTTTTGTGTTGTGTAATTCACTTTAAACATATATATATATATATATATTAAACATTTTTAAAAAGATTAGTACATTTTTTTTTATTGCAGATAGTATTGAGTTGGGCTCCACTGAGAAGTATGGTGGGAAGCTTGTAGTCAAGTATAGTGATCAATGGAATTATGTCTGTGGAACACTAAATCCAACTGATACTAAAATGGTTTGTGAAAAGCTTAATTGCACGGATGTTGAAAAACTGGATGAAAGCAAAAACATATTAGCCAAAGAAATAGAGGTGACCATAAATTGCCCAAAGAACCACCAGAGAATTTCTCAGTGTGTGCATTTCAAAGAAGAAAAGAAAAAAAAATGCATACCTGCTGAAATCAAATGTGAAGGTAAAAACATTTTTTAGTATTTGTTTTGCCATTGCTTGCTTTCTTGCATGAAGTTGATTAAAGGTTAATAAATAATCTGATCTGTGAAACTGTATCATTAAAACTGCAGGTTGTGTTGAAGAAGATAAACCTCAAACGGATTTTGGTCTGATAGCGGGTCTATCGCTGGGTGTGCTGGGGTTGCTGATTATGGTTTTTCTGTGGATGAGTAGGAAACGCCTTCTTTTAGTCTGTGAGTATCGCTTGCACCATGCAAAAAGACGTGATCTTGATCTGCAGACAAACATTATTTATTAATGCTGAAGTTACAGTGATATTTGAAGTGCCTTCATATTTTTAACCTGTTGGTGGCAGTGTTTCCTGTCCTTGTCTCACTACAGATTGAACAATACCCAACAGAGGCACAACACTAACATAAATCTAAAATTATATAACTTTAACATATAACAAAACATTTACTTTATCCATTTATCAACCTCCAAAAGCACAAATTTCTACCTGTTTCTCTCTTTGCAGTAAGACGTTACAGAAATAAAAATGGCAAAGACATCAATGTTGATGGGAATGAAATGAATAACATAAAGAAAGAGGACAGAGGTATACCATTTTATTATTCAATTTTGAATTATATGAATCTAGAGAAATAAGTTAATGCATATGTAAAAAAAAAAAAAAAAAAAAAAAAAGCCAAACATTTAAAGATGACATCTGATGGAAATGTACAGTGTGTGTGTGTGTGAGAGAGCGCGTTTTTGTGATTTATGAGCACACAAATTTCACTTCACGAGTCCTCATTTTTAAAATGGCTTTAAAAACATTAAACAATGTTTTATTAAAAATACAAAAATGCAGAATGTTGGGGGAAGGGGTAGTGTAGGGGGATAGGATGTACTGTTTGTACAGTATAAAAACGTCTATGGAACGTCCTCTCTTTGATAGCAAAACAAACCTCTGTGTGTGTGTATTTAAAGCAAGCCAAATCTGTTTCAGATTTGTCTGAAGGAAAGGCATCATTATTAGATTATGATGACTATGAGGATGTGGATTCTGACAAGAACAAAACAAGTAAGATTTTCAAATATCTGTCTATTTGCTTACACAACTAATTCTCCATCCAATTGTTCTATTAATTGAAAAACACGATGTTTCGGCCATCCAAGGCCTTCATCAGATAACAAGAGTAACACATCCGAAAACCTAGCTGACTCGTGTCAGTGTTTGTGCATGAAAGCACCTCATAAAACTGATTTCGGACAGACTTCTGAGGCAGCGTAACAGTTTAATGATCTACAGCAATAGCGCGAGCTTTGGTGGGAACTAAACAAATACTTAATCACAACAGCTGTAATTTCTCGCTAGAAATTACATCAAAAGTGGAAAATGTTGGTCAAAAATGAACATTTACTCACAAACTGGCCAGCAAATGCAATTCTTGGACACCATCTTTATTTTTCTAGCTCTACTGTCACAGAATGGAAAGCACAGGATTGTGGGATATCAAAGGCAGCTAAGGATACATCTATGCTGCCTTGAAAAATCGATCAGATGAAGGTATCTCAGGAAACAGGAAGTGAAGCTAACATTAGATTCGGACGTGCCTTGATGCCTTCCTACCTTGAAATGTGTCCTCCGAAGGCAGCATTTTCCAGTTTTCGGACGCAGCAATCGTTTGCTGCTACAACCTACGTCTACTGAATAGCCAATGAAAATGCGACATGAAATCAGTGCGACATGGTGCTAAAACTTAAAACTGCTTACCTCAAGCTCTTTTCCCTTCTTCTTTCACCGCTTCCTTTTTTTCAGCACACATAAAAACTACAACTGCCAAAGTGTGATTCATAATGATCTTTTTCATGGTCTTATTCTGATGACGTTTTAATCTTCTATAGGAACTTGCATCCTACGAGTCAATAGGTGTCATCATCGTATAGTCTACATGCATTTCGTACCCAAACTTAATGATCCATGTCGCACAGTGTGATAAAGTAATGATTGCTAAAATCGTGCAATGTATCCTGGGCTTAAGAGTGAGTGTTACACCTTTGTTCAGCTCAATTGTGTTAGAATAAATCATATTTGGTGGTTTCTCCAACAGGAGACGAGGATGCAGATAATAGAAGTCAAGGCTCTTCTGGTACTGAATATGATGACATTGAGGGACAAAACGGTGACATCTCTCCTCACCAAATGCACAATGATGACAACCTCCCTCTCCTTCCCAAGAGACCCGACAACATTCTTGGTACAGCACTAAAATGCACAGTGTAAGTTTCCATTTAGTTTGTACCCTTGTGGAAATGATGGTGACCTTTTTCCTTCATGTTCTCAGAAGATCAGGACACCTATGAAGTGGAGACAGAGAATCAGGAGGAATATGATGATGTCATGCCCGTCGAGGCTGCAGCCGATGAAAATGCAGGGACGGCAGACACACAAGCACAAATGGATGTAGCCGTGGATGCAGGCACAGATTCAGAAGCAGGTACAGGTGTAAATGCAGATGCAGTGGTGGTGACCGCTGAGGTAGAAGTTCATGCTGAACAAGAGTAATGATGCAGCCTCATGGTTACACTTTATTTTGATGGTCCACTTTAGACACTATTAATTATAAGTCAACTACATGCAGCTATCTTTCATTAACTTTCATCCTCTGTTCAGGTCATTTTGACATTAAATTAATTTTCTTTTAATTGTTAAAAATTGAGTTTTCATTGGAGTAGTCCAAGATCTTGGACTACTGGTATATACACACACACACTGACAAATTGACTGGATTCAAGGAGTTTTTGTGGTTGTGATAAAAAAAGTAACTAATCAAATGGGGAAATTTGTAAAAAAAAAAAAAAAAAAAAAAACCCTGCCACAATCCAGAACACACACACAAATGAAGGCATGAGAATACAGAACACACTTACATGCATACACACACACACAATCCTAGAAATCCCCAAAAGGAATGGTGAGCATGTAACAGAGGCAAAGGTTTTGTTCTTGTTTTGTTGTGTTTTTTTTTTTCTCTAATAAAAATCAATCAGTCACAATGCAGGCTGCACACAGATACAGTACTTGCAAAGTTACTTATGGTTAGTAGAATGTCTAAATTAGACCATGAAAATACTAAAGTGTTAACCCAAATTTGACTTTTCAGATAATAATATTAAGAGATAACATTTTATGTTGTTAGTGTACTGTAGAACAGTGGGAAGATAATACAGTCCTAAATGCTGTGTATTGATTCTAACTCTCAAGATTTATAAGAAAAAGGACACTGTTTTAGAATAACAAAATCATTATCTTCACAACAGAGTATGACTTGACAAAAATAGCTATTTTTTTTGTGTCAACGACAGCCAAAATTGATTAAAAAAAAAAATTGTAGTTGTTTTGAAAGTCTTTTACATTCTTTTTCATTTGTTTTTCATGTGTTGAAGCTCATGAGCAGGTCCATGTGAGATTTCTGCAGAAATCCTTGAAATCAAAATTTGATATAGGTTATTCTGTTCATTTGCTTTCATAAAATTGTCATGTTTTTGTATATATATATATATATATATATATATATATATAAAAAAAAAAAAAATCATTTAAAGGGATAGTTTACCAGACACCCTCTGTTTGTTGCAAATCTGTATGAATTTCTTTCTTAAAGATATTTTGATGAATATGAGAAACCAAACAGTTGATGGGCCTCATTGACTGCTATAGTATGAAATAAAAGAAATTCATACAGGTTTGGAACACATTGAGGATTAGTAAATGATAACAGAATTTTCATTTTTGAGTGAACTATCCCTTTATACACTATAGCTGTGTCCCAATTCAGAGGCTGTATTCTTCATAGGCTGCATTCGAAGGCCAGAAAGGAAGCATATTTCATTTGGGCCTACTACTATGAGCATGTATAAAATTATAATTATGTGACCTTAATTTTACTAAATCATCACATTTTTAAGAGTTACTATTTGTTTTAAAAAGAATTGTGGTTTTAAATTTTACAATAAGATCCAAGTTTTCTGTTCTGTTTTTATTTTGCTATATTAAGCTGTAAACTCAAATATTGCACTGTTTAGAAACTTTGCAGTCTTTTCATTTTGACCTGTGTTATTTTATTTGCTTGCTTTGAAAATGGCTTTTATCAATTTTTCAATTTTATAGATTTATTTCACAATAAAGTAATTGACAGTTCTGGCTCTTTTGTTCACTGTTATGGATGCTCTTTAAATCTCCATTAAATGTGAAAAGAGCTGGAGAGTGAAACGGTGTCAGTGGAGATGCAGTGCTCTGGTGCTGTGTGTTAAACTGTATCGTTCTGTAACACCTATAGTTTGATTCACAGCACAAGAGTTTGCTCTCTGAGTTTCATCAGGAATTCCCCTTCTAAATCCCACACGATCTGTGTATTTAATTGCAAAAATGTCTGATTACATTTGACATCTGCTCACTACACATAGTAACAGCTGGCGTGTACTATAACTAGTAGTACTAGTGTATTTCGGTGACGTCTTCCTGTGGCCGGTGAAGTTCACATGTCATCTGCTTTACCCAGAGGGGCTCATTTGTAAGTGGTTTGTGTAAACAGAACATGCTTCTTTTGAAGAGAACTGACCATGTGTCTTCAGGGGCCAGAATCTCTGAATAGAACATTCCGAAATTCAAATGAGGATTATCTAGGATTTGTTTGAACATTCTCTACAGTTCCGTGAAAACACAGCTTGTTTAAGAAGATTAATTATGCCTGTGCTGATTTGTGCTGAACTAATGCGTGTGAAATAATGGGTGGACATTTTATCTTTTGTTTATATTGTTGTTTTGAACTTGTATTATTTTTAAAAAGGACATATAATTTCCTGGAGTTTTTTTCTATGAGAATCAGTTTGCACTCCGATTCTGAGAGATGTGAATGATGCAGCAGACCATTGCAATCTGACATAAACATTTGGTCTGAAATTGAATCGAATTTTCATGATGCATTCTTTAATCAGTGTTTGGAAAAGTTAACTTTAAAAGTGTTTTAACATTGCTTGCATTTTTATGTTTTTAACATTGCTTGAACTATTTAAAATAAGTTAAGCAATTTTCTAACTTTTTTTTTTTATAAGTTATACAAGATTCAACTCATTTTTAAAATCAGTGTAATACTTAAAAATATGTATGTACTTTAATGTACTTAAAAATTTAAGGCAGTAACTTTTTTTTTTTTTTTACTTTTTTTTTTTAAGTGTAGTGTTATGTGTACTATTTCTCACTTGGACTGGGCTTAATTGTTTGTTTTTTATTAACAACAGCAAAAAGTTTATATTTTTGAAATGAATAAGCCTCAGACTGAAGGAAATGCAAATTCACCCCTGTACAGTAGAGGGCGCTGCTCAAAAAAAACTTTAATATCTGCAGCCATTCTGGATTGCAGAAGATTAAGACACAGGAGAAGAAAGTTCATCACTCTGGCTGAGTCCGAAATCGCATATTCTCTTGAGTAGTACTTACGGTATAAGTAATTACCGCTAAAAAAATACATTCTTAATAGTAAGAATCTGTGTAGTATGAATAATCTGGATGTACTAAATGTGTTACTCTGCTTCACTGCCATTTATAAATCCTCTCCCATGGCCTTATGGGATAGTAAAGTGTCTGTTGTATGGACACTTCAGGATCTCGGCAGAAGAAATGTCTTGAACGACAATAGCCATCATTTTTACACAGCGCACACAATGCCTCTGTTTCTCACTCCTGATTTTTGTCAACAAAGCGACAGAAGAGGTGTTAGTAAATATATGTTACTTATTTTAAAAAAAAAGTAAGTCAGATATTTTGTTGTAAATTTAAAAGTAATGTTTTACTTTACTCATTACTTGACAAAAGTAATCTGATTACATATCTCATGTTACCTGCAAAGCATTGCACTATCTATAATAGGCCTTCTTTAAAATTTTCTTAACATTCAGTAGATCATAAACCTAATAACTCTCATAAACAGCTTTCATGCACAATATCATCAGTGAGTGGCATTCAGAAATATAATCAAGCTGTCGTCTCATATGATGCTTTGCTCAATGTTTCCATGAGTCTAGACGCACTGTTCTGTACTGTGAGAGCAGAAATAACCTTCAAAACATGCCTGTGGATTGGTGGTATAAGCAGTTGTTGGCTGTGAGATTGTGGTTTTCCATAACAGCGAAGATTTATTAGCAGTAGTGCTGCTGCTGGCAGTAACACAGATCCATTGGTTCTTCGGTCGCTGATTCATGGCATCTGTCCCTCAAAGCCTTATGGGATACTGGAGAGAGTGATGTCATGTGGAGTGATGTCTGATTTTTATGTTTCCACATTATATGATTTTATTTCATGAATATATTGAATATTGTGAAGTATTATTACAATTTAAAATAACTGTTTTCCTATTTGGTACTTTTATTCGTCAAGGATGCATCAAATTGATTGACAGTAAATACATTTATAATGTTACAAAAGACTTCTATTTCAAATAAATGTTCTACTTTCTATTCATCAAATAATCTTTTTAAAAAAAGTAGCATGATTTCTAATACAACTTATTATTGATAATAATAAGATCCATTAATAATAATTCATCATCAATAATATTTGTTAAAAATTGAGTTTTAAATCAGCAAATCGATAACAATTCACCATTACAACAAATATGATTTGTGTCTCAATTGCAATGCATAAAAGTTTATGGTATCCTACAAACCAAATCCTGAAACTCTTTTTGCAAATTAAATAAAAAAAATTATAATAAAAAATATACATTTTATACATTTGCATAAAAAAGTAATGGTCTTAATAGTGAATATATCATAGACTTTCTGTTGCATTTATAGGATAAAATTATAATTTTAAAATATAGTTGTGATTGGTTCAGCCACTGTGGTGGATGATATTTTAGTGTCATCGTAAAACACATAAAAGTCAAGTTGTCGAGTCTGCCAATGAAGTACAGAAGTTCAAAGAACATTTTTAACATGCGTTGCATGATGGTTTGTTTAAAGCACTAAAAACAGTCCACCTGAGTGGCATTTATTAGATATATCAGACGATTAGAGCCTCATATTGGGGCAGTGCAGTTTGATGACTTCATTTCCATCTCAGCAGCTGTCCAAGTTCCAGGAACTGACACTGTATCGACATGTTTACTAGTGTTGTTGCTCCAGTGGCCTCCAAAAAAGTATTCAGACACTTAAAATGTCTGAACGTGATTGCATGACTTAAGAGAACATGAAACTGAGTGCGGCAGGATCTTTCCTCTTCACTTACTTTACTTTTCTTTATCATTTTTCTTCAACTCTCATTATATTAGAAATGTATCTAATATAATAAAACAGTGCTATCTTCGCAATAGCAGTCGTCTGCGGCATAATAAAAGCTCCACTGCTCTTGAGCCGCGTGTCGCATTTGTCTCTCATTAGCAATCGCTCCAGCGGCCTCATTCCGCTCCAACGGCTTTCAGCCACACCCTGCTTCAAAACTTGAATACATTAGCAATGAATGGCAATCAGCTGTCTCCTCAAAACAGTCTGTTTGCAAACAGCGTAAAACCGTCTACATGTGGCGCACATACAGTAAACACAAGTGTCGTTTACTCTGCTGCACATAATAGCACCAAATTAATAAAAAACACAATTTATTGACCCGCGTTCCATTTTACATCATGCGCCGTACACGTCTGCGATGACGTAAGATGAACACAAATGCACCAGGGTTCGATAGAATTAATTTGAGAGTGAAACCAGACCAACGCTGCGGGGGGCAGTGGGAACAATTGTGCCCAGACTGCGACAAACGAGCCAAGTGTGAAAGCCCTATCAGACGACAACATCTTTGTCCTGTGTCTGCCACTGTAGCTTCTCTATGTGCTTCGAAAGGGAGGGGATGGACTGAGCTGTTTGTTGTAATTCACAACCTCACCGCTAGATGGCACTAAAATTTACACACTGCACCTTTAATAGTTTTAGTTAGTTTTTAGTTAAAGGGTTAGTTCACCCAAAAATGAAAATTCTGTCATTTATTAGCCACCCTCATGCTGTTCCACACCCGTAAGACCTTCGTTCATCTTTGGAACACAAATTAAGATATTTTTGTTGAAATCCGATGGTTCCTTGAGGCCTGCATAGCCAGCAATGACACTTCCTCTCTCAAGATCCATAAAGGTACTAAAAACATATTTAAATCAATTCATGTTTGTTCAGTGGTTCAATATTAATATTATAAAGCGACGAGAATATTTTTGGTGCGCCAAAAAAAAAAAAAAAATAAGGACTTATTTAGTGATGGCCGATTTCAAAACACTGCTTCAGGAATCATTGGAGCATAAATGAATCGGTGTGTCGAATCATGATTTGGATCATGTGTCAAACTGCCAAACGGCTGAAATCACATGACTTTGGCGCTCCGATCAGCAGATTCGACACACTGATTCATTTATGATCCGATGCTTCATGAAGCAGTTGAAATCGGCCATCACTATATAAGTCGTTATTTTGTTTTTTTGGCGCACCAAAAATATTCTTGTCACTTTATAATATTAATATTGAACCACTGTACTCACATGAACCGATCTAAATATGTTTTTAGTACCTTTATGGATCTTGAGAGAGGGAGTGTCATTGCTCCCTATGGAGGCCTCACAGAGCCATCGGATTTCAACTAAATTATCTTAATTTGTGTTCCGAAGATTAACGAAGTTCTTACGGGTGTGGAACGGCATGAGGGTGGACTTTTTGGGTGAACTAACCCTTTAATGATAGTAACCCTGAATAGGAGTCCAAGCAAACTAGGTGTAGTTCATTGATTTAATTGACAACAATAAAGTGTCAGTTTCCACAAAGTAACCAGTGAAAGGGCTGTTATTGCGGGATGCTTTTGTAAGAAATTTCTGGCTTAAAGTAACAACCAAAACAGATTATGAGTCATTGCTGAGGAGTCAAGCTTCAGTGAAAGCTGGTAAACCCTTTACCCCATGATGGGCTTTTGGCTGCATTAGAGGATTTAGTAATGAAGGCCTTTGATTGGACCAGCTCATAGGGACTGCAGTAACATTATCCCAGTTAGTGTAACTCTCTAAATATGCTGCAAACCAAAGGGAGCTGCTGGGTTCAGAAGTGCTGTCAAATCACCAGCGTGACGACGTCCCACCGGGACAGTTTCTCTAGAGCTGGGCCTAAACAAACACCAGCCCAGAATCCATCAATACCACACCAGCTGCAATAGATGCCAGGAGATCTCTGAATGTTGAACAGAGAAGGTGGTAGTGCTCTCTGTGTTTGTATGTACTGTAATAAATTACTGGGGTTACGAGCAAAGGTCATCGGTGACTTGGAAGGGGTTTCAAAGCACATTTTGACACGGTAACTTCAATATATTTGCCTAAAATAAAAATAAAAAAAAGGAGATTTATGTAATGAAGTTTTAAAGGAAGATTGGAGAGGAGTTTAATCCTGTCAATCATATTTCAGGGATAAATGACTATTCCTCACTCGGGGAAGTCCATCTTTATTTTTAAACTGAATTGCTTTTAATACTAATTATCTATTCTTTTTCTTTCTTTCTTTTCTTTTCTTTCTAGAAGTAATTCATCAATACTCTGACATTTAAGGGCAGTTTTATGGTTTTTTTTTTTTTGTGAAAATGGACATACAAATACTAGAATTTAAAAGCAACAGCCACATCTTGTATATTATATTGCCTTTCCATGATTTATTTTTTATTTACTCAGAAAATGTTTAGCATAAAATTTTGACATATCACAGTCAATACCACATTTTACAAGTAAGTACTAATTAAAATGGTCATATTAAATGGTTATATTTTATGTGTACATATAAATGTTAGTTAATACACAACAGATTCTCAAACACTAGATTTATCCTCAGATAATATAGGACAGGCTTTAATAGTGACGTGGTCTCATCATAAGCACACAGCAAGCAAAACAAGTTCCTATGAAAACTATACACAGTTTATACAAATATATATAATAGATAAACTTGAATAGCAACATGAGTAAAATACAAGTTGTTTTTAAAAAAAAAAAAACACCTACACTACAGTTAGGGGAAATGTATGTCTGGTTGTTTTGTATTCTTCATTCACTGGACCCTCATTTCTGCATGAAAAATAATTGATTGGCAAATCATAAAATAATACAATATGGATCAATACTGAAAGTGTCTGTAATTTTGGATGGAGGTAGAGGTTTGAATTGTGCATGTACATAACTGCATCAGAGATAAAAATGAAGGAGACGATCCACTCATATGAAAATAAATGGGAAAAATTGTAAAGCTCAATATGGCAGCTGTAGTCCTCCAGTTAAAAGAGTCAACCACATTTTTGAGAGAGCCACCGCCTGTGTGTTTGCTCTGTGCATGTGCATGGACCAGCCTGAAAAATAACTCGTGCAATTTGTGCTGATGTGTAGCATGATTTGTGATGCCATTGTTGTCAGATTTTGTCCCTGATATTAAACATATTATTTAAATAACACCGACAAAATGTTTTGGAGGTTTTGAACATGATAGTGTCTTGTGTCCCTGCTTCCTCTGCCCTTACTATTAGTAGAAATAATAATACAGATTTCAAGAACATTTTACTACAATTTCACATATATCACACTATCCATGTGTGTATCAGATACTGTAGAAAAGTGTTTTGCTAACAAACTTAAAGGCTTAATAAGGTCAAGTAAACATACAGTATATATTACATCTATTCTGTTATAGCTTGAATCAATCATCATGATATATATATATATATATATATATATATATATATATATATATATATATATATATATATATATATATATATATATATATATATATATATATTAGACAATTCATTATAGCATGCCACAATTGCTGCAACTAATGCAGCATTAATTGTATTTAACCTGCAATAATTTAACACTGTCTGTGGCAAATGAGTGTTTTCCTCTTTACTCTTTGAGATATGTTACTTCGGAGAAGCAATATCTATATCAACACCTCTAATGATGTCAATTCATCCCACCAATCAGCTGTCTGCATTGCAATTAGCACCACATTCTGATTGCTAAATTGTCATATAACACGTCACTGTTCACTACTGTGGCTGCTTCTGCAGGGGCTCGGTGTGGATGTGCTGACCTCCCCATTTTCTCCAACCCATCCGTTGGCATCCTTCGCTCGTACCCAGTCTTTACCCACATAACCTTTGACCTCCCCTATCGAGCACCTCTCACTGGCATCCAGGGCTAACATCCTCCTGAACATCTGCATACAGACAGGTGTGAACCTTTTCCATTGAGATGGCACGGGAGCCTTCGCCGGACCTCTGCGCCAGTCTGCAAACTCCTCGTAGAAATCGTCACTGTCGTTGCAGCGCTCCCAGGGGAAGAAGCCCGTAAGGATACAGAAAAGAAGAACAGCAAAGGCCCAGGTGTCTAAAGTGGGCTCTACTCTGAGTGGAGGGACTTTCACCTCCTTCTGACCTTCTTCCAAGACCATGGCGCACAGCTCTGGAGCCATATACGGCAGCGTGCCTGATATGAAGCGGATGAAGCTTCCTTGTTTCTGGGTGAGGCCAAAGTCGGCCAGTTTGACCCGCCGGCAGTGGGTGTCCAGAAGCAGTATGTTCTCAGGCTTGATGTCACGGTGGACCAGGCCACGCTGGTGGATGAACTCTAGAGCACAGGAGATCTGAACGGCACAACGCTTCACTGCGCATTCAGGGATGCCCACCTGGAGAAAAAAAAAATATATATATAGAACAACTTATCAATAAACTTTTTTTAGGTTATGCATATTGCACACAAAAATGCCACCCAAAAACCCTCTAATGTTTGGTAACAAAATAAATATGAAATATAAATGGCATATATAAATGACAAAAAATATATTTTTGAGGAAAACATTGAAAAAGCAACCATACCTTAAAATCACCAAGTCAAAACCAAATATCTATAGGGAAATATATAGGCCTATATTCAACTTTTATTTATTTTTTTCAAATTGATGCATCTTTTGATGGAAATAACATCACAACATTTATTTCTAGTTTGAAAATGCAAGCACTCTGTAAAGTCTATTCCAGCACACCCCAAAGACTTTCAATGAATTTAAGGACTCTGGACTCACAGGTGCCAATTCATGTGTGAAAATGATTCTTCATGCTCCTATCTTTTACATTTAAAATAAAATGAAGTGCTTATTAATTTAATTTGTTAAAATGTACATGAATCATAGTCACAAAGAAAAACAACATTTTGCTGACTCTTTGCTTATGAGCAAGCCCAAAATTCTGTCAAGACAACATCATTGCATTATAAATTAAAATATTAGGTTGCATGAGTTTAGGAGCCCCTGCTGTGTTATTGCCACTTTAAGTCTTCAGTACGTCTGGCTTAAGGTTTCACTGGATATGCTGAAGTAACAGAGACTCATGTGGTGACAGAGAAAAACAGCTGCTCAGCTCTTTTGCTCACACATTACACCCTCCAAAATCTTCTAAGAGGACATGTGAACATTACCGAAATATGTCAAGCGTACCTCCTGCTCCTTACTCAGTACGAAAAGCATGTGAACATGTTTAGCGTGTGAACGGGCTTTTAGTACATGTCAGTGAAGGCCTGGAGTGACTTTAAAGATCTGGAGCTTTATTAGTCACATGCTGTGCAAGTGTTTACTTCAGCTATGGGCCCTTTTGGCATCGTGGACATAATAAAATAAACTTAAAATACACATTTCTCACTAGTTTCTGTACTAAGAATGTCCAGAAGCAAATATTCATGTGTCTGATTCAACCAATATCATTTTCACCATTTTTTTGAGTAAATTGACTCCTTAGCTTATTGAATTGCTAAAATTAACATTTTCTTAAAGTATTTGGAAGTTACGAAAGCTCTCAGAGGCCATGCATTATTTTCTTGTAATCCTGAGACATTCACATTCTATACATCAGTCATCATATCTCCAGTCTGCGATGCATTTAATCAGCATCTGTCAAACATCATTCTATAGGCATGCAGACAGAAAATATACCACATCTAGAGACACATAGTGTCTGTGACGATGAAATTGTAACCTTCTCAAGTGTCGGACACTGATTTGGAAGTTATCTTGCAATGACAGACATATGTCACTATGTTTAGCTTAGTGTGACTTCTTTGGGCTTCAGTATTAAATAAATACAAATATATATATATATATATATATATATATACACACACACACACACATATATTTATCTCTATTTATTTAACGGTGCTAAAGAGGATCTTTTTGTCGACTGAGAAACCAAAGACTGTTACTGAGTTTTTGAAATGAGCGCATGCGTAAGAACAACCCTGCCTCATATCAATGGAACGCCTCCCAAAACTCGTGCACGAGTATTGGAACATGAGTGTTTACCACCGGCATTCGCTGTGTCGTGTTCGTGGATTCATTATGTCGGACTCACCGCAGGTAACTCATAATCTGCAGTTGTTACTCCTGTCTCCTGACAAAAACATTGCATGCAGCTGTGGAGTGTGGAAAGTTACTGGAGCGCACAGCCGCGCTCGTCGAACGTCATGGCAATGATTGACAAGCCAGAGGGCCAATCTGTGCACGTCTCTCACAAGGAACGTCACGGCAGTGATTGACAAGCCAGAGGGCCAATCGTTTATGCGATGATCGCGTAAACGATTGGCTGATGTTTTTAAGGCCCTACCTCGTGCATAGATGATGTATATTAATATTATTCCTTTCAGTGCACCTAATAAATAGCCTTTTATCAGTTAGTAAAGACAGTTTCAAGTAATATTGCAAAAATATATAAAACAAAACATCCTCTTTAGCATACTGAAGCCATTGCTGGCAATGGAGGCCTCACTGAGCTATCAGATTTTATCAAAAATATCTTAATTTGGGTTCCAAAGATGAACGAAGGTCTTAACGTTGTGCAATGACATGAAGGTGAGTAATTAATGACAGAATTTTGGGGTGAACTATCCCTTTAATGTTTGTGAGTTTTAATAAAAATAAACTGCCCATAGTTGAAGAAAGACCCATGTGTCTGTGAATCTGCAAACAAGAATGAAGGGAAAGATCTCATGATGTTTGAGCACCCACCCGTGGCTGGATGATGGCGAACAGGTCCCGTCCTGTGACAAGCTCCTGGGCGAATCCGTAGTGCTCATTGGACTGGAAGGCGATCCCAAACAAGCCCACAATGCAGGGGTGGCAAGACAGATGCAAGGAGATGCAGTATTCTCTCAGGAAGCCCTGCAGTTTGGTCGAGGCTTTGGGCAGCACTTTCAGAGCCATTGGAGTCCCTGTGACACAATCAGCAGAGAAAAATAGACAAGATCAGAGGACTTTTGGCCTTCATAGAAGCTGCTCTAGAGAAATAAAATGACGTGTAGTCTTAAGTTTGTAGTGGAAAGTATTTTCACAGCTGTTCGGGTGATATCTTGGCATTAAGATCTGTGGGAGTGTAAAAGCGGAGGTAGTGTTTCATTTAAATAGCGTTAACTCATTTCTGCACTGCTCAAAGTGTTCCCTATAACAAAAGTGTGCATGATACACATAGACTGGATGGTACAATAATACTATAATAGGCTAATTTGATACACATAATGGTACTGAACAATTCCCATGTTCATGTACTACACTCCTGGACGGAAAAAGGGCCAAGCCCAAAATGGCTAAACACTAAGCTTTTAATTGTCTTAACCATAAATTGTTGGTCAGGAAATTGTTTTTATTAGTAAAATAATGACAATTATTTCCCTATGCTTTGGCCTACACAAATTAATTATTAAAATGTTTTGATAGATGACCTAAAATGTTCTTCAAGTGGTAACTGAACCTAAACTGATTTTATAAAAGTCTAAAATATTCTACTTTAGGTTATTTTAGTTAATGAAATAAACAGTATTCCACAGTTAACATTTCAAATAGTGCGCCTACCATGACGCCATCGCGAAATATGTTTGTCACATGACCTCGGAATGTTCAATTCGGTGTCCAGTTAATAAAAACAATTATTTTGCATTTTCAGAGGCTTTATGCCGAACGTCACATTGCATCCGCTGGTCAGAGAAAGTGTTAACGGCAGTAAAAGCTAATTAGCTAACCTAGCTAGTTATCTTTATTGTTAGCGTTTTATTTCATTACATTTCTGCAACTGACCGGCGCTACTTTCATGTCTCGTATCACACTACGGACTCGCGCACTCATACAAACGGTTTTCGTCTCGAGTCATGACTAGGTCGTCGATTGTTCTGTACGTTGTAATAGACTAATGGACTAACGGAATAGACAAACTAAAGGTAAAATAATGAAATAATCCCAATTCAAATCAAGAATTCATTTCCATTCATTCATTTATTGTGTAAGTGATTGTAATAAATTGTGAGCTGTAAAATGTACGTTGCAGTCAGACAATCATTAGGATGACACAAAACCCCAAAACGGGGTTCGTTAAAATGCTGTTTTTTTATTTGTGAAGAAATTTTGTTACTTTAATAAGGATTACTCTTTAATTTATACAGTCAAATATGTAATGATATTTTTACATTTGATTACTTTATTCAGTACTTTATTCTGTAGCCTAACTGAAAGCACGGTTTATATTATTTGAATCTTTGCTCTACTGTATTTGTTTGTGCTTGTGGTTTGATTATTTGTTCTTATTTTCTTAATTTCTATATGACAGTCCTTTTCCCCCTGAAACTGTGACCCTAAAACCGTAATAAAAACCGAACTATGAATAATTTGAACCATTAAGTTACACCATTAGGAAATAATCTTTTTCCCTGAACATAGCATATACCGAACCGTACCGAAACTGTGACCCTAAAACCGTAATAAAAACTGAACTGAATAATTTGAACCATTAAGTTACACCACTAGGAAATACTATTTTTCCCCTGAACATAGGAGTATACCGAACCATACCGAAACTGTGACCCTAAAACCGTAATAAAAACTGAACTGTGAGTAATTTTAACCATTACACCACTAGGAAATAATAACTGTACATTATAAATATGTATTATTTATGTATCTATCATTTACTATATGTTGTTTATGTGACTAATGTGCCCTACATCATCATTCATGTCTATGCAACCAATAAACAAATTACTATGAGAGCACAAAATTGTTTACAAGAAAACAAATTTCTTCATTGATGTAGTATTCATTGTAGTTTCCCACATGATTTTGGGAGACTGTGGTGGGTGGACGTCGGTTCCTCTAGGGGGGTCCGGGGGCATGTCCCCCCGGAGGAAAATTTTGTAAATTTTTAATTTAAATGCATAAATCTGGTGTATTCTGAGAGCAAAATTACGTGACTAGATCAATAAAGAAATTTGTTCTCTTGTAAACAATTTTGTGCTCTAAAAGTAATTTATTTATTGGTGATGGTGGGGCACATTAGTCATGTACACAACATATAGTAGGCTAAATGATAGTTCATAAGTGGTCAAACATGTAGAGTATACACATTTAAACCATTAAAAATATGTAGCAAAAGAGGTTACCTTTGTTGAATTAATTTTGGGAGCCTGTATCTTTGATTTGTTAACCAATCCAGAATGCACTAAACACACCATCTCATTATAGAGAAAAATAACAAATGAATAAAAATATATTCATAAGCTGACCAATAAATAAATAAGTAAACTAGGCGAGTATATAATTCAGCAGCAAAAAATATTCTAGCCTAAAAACTTTGCACAGTAATTTTATAAATCCAAATGTTAATAAAAAGTTTAAAATTACTATTTGTATTCTGAAATGAAAAAACTATTTATATTAGATTTATATGTAAATAATTAAATGTGTTTATATTAATGTAAAATTAAAAGGCGCTTATTTTAAATGTATCGTGCAGCTTTTTAATGGGGCAACAAGCTATAGATACGACAGAAAAAAATCGGCTATTAATAATCTTTCAGTGTGCAAAACCATGATGATATGAAACGCTTCAAAACAGCAGCAAAAAAAACCGCTAATGCGCATCCCGGGTGCAAGAATGATGCGCTTGAAGCAATATCGAGTCAGAGCGCGAAGTTGTGCTGCGCATTGAAAAGTTCACGGTACAAAGAGAATCCCTGTTTACATCTGACTGTATCTAACAGTTTTTTAATCATTTGTTTCTTTCATTTTTAAATTCCAGTTATTGTGCGTGTGACACGAATTGATAGTCCTTGTGTTGTGCGATCTAACAGACATCCTGTAGCCAGTATGATGACATCGTTCAGAAACAGCAATAAACTCCAGCAAGATAAAGTCATTTTATGCAAATCCACAGCTCTTTATGTTACATATCAAGTATTATAATGGGAATATATCATATTGGAGAGTTTTACCGTGCTGACTGTCATTACCGAACGCGACGCGCTGTTTGAGTGCTGAATGATTGACAGCTGTAGCGGAGGGAAGACGAGTTTCTGACCGTGAACTTATCGATGTACATTTCTTCTGTCCCTCACATGAAGCTATGGAATGGATTCAGATGACTTTGAATATAGTGCACGAAAACTTAATTGGTACTAGTCTACTTATTTTTCTCTATGTCTCCCACGTTTGCCATATAAAAGAGCGCAATTATCAGACGGTAATTTATATATCGCGACAAACCTAATTTCCGTTTCATTCTGAGACTGGCGGGACAAATTAGAATGTGGCGGGCCGCCACAGTCTAGTCAATGTATGGGAAACACTGAGTTCATTAATTTTGCTTACAAAATGCGCCAGATTTAGGCATTTAAATGTAAAATGTCCAACTTTTCTTACGGGGGGGGGGGTAAGAAAGGGCCGATGTCCACCCACCACAGTCTCACTAAATTCTGTGGGAAACACTATTGTTTTGAAAAAAAGAAAAAAAAAAAAATCCTGGAACTTACTGAACTTTTAAAAAACACAGTGAGTGACCTCATACTGTAAGAATAAAAGTCATGGTTCAATTCTCAATACTGGCAGGAAATGACAGAACAAGGCACCAAAACCCTCAATCGCTCCACGGGCGCCACAGCAAAATGGCTGCCAACTGCTCCGGGTGTGTGTGTTCACTACTCACTACTAATATGTGTGGTGTGCACTAAGTTGGAAGGGTTAAATGCAGAGGGCAAATTCTGCGTATTGATTACGTCTGGGTGACATACCTTTGCAGCGGTGAGTGACCAGCAGCACATGGCCATACTTGCCACGGCCAATTTCTTTAATGATGTTGAAATGTTCTTTAATCTCAAGCTGACATAAGCTCTGAGATGTCAACTCCATCAGCTCGTCTATTAGACTGCTGCCCTCCTCCACTGAGCCCAGTTCAATCATTGCACTGCCTGTTCTGGGAAATACAGGAAAACCAAAGCATAATTAGCACAATGTGTATGATCACTTTAGAGTGTGTAAATGTTAACATTACAGTGCTTTCAATAGAAATTGTGCCCCGCTGTAAATGTGCTTTTATCTATGATTAAGATTATATAAATATTAATAACTATATGATTGTTACCCAAATATATTATTAATATGATATATAATATATATATATATAATGTGGCTTAACAAACATTCAGAAACCATTTTGTTGTCATGCAATTTTGTTGTCATGTGTAAAACTGTAAAAGACATCAAAGAGAGGACCCCCATAGGCCCCAGCAGACCACTTAATAAATATAAAGTTTAATTAATACATAAAAGTTTAATAAACATAAAAACCTATTTTAAGTTTTCTTTCACAGCATCTTGGAGAAAATTCTTTTTCACAAAAGAGCAATTAAAAATAAATAAATAAAAAATAACAGATCAAAAATTTAATTAATCAAAAACTGAAAACTGACTATTAGCTTTTCGCAACTCTTGTATTACATATTCACATATGCAATAGCTGAAGTGTTTCTGTTTGTCCTCGTCACTCGTCACTAAACAATCAACACATTCCCCCTCAGCTTCCAAACACTCACTACATACATTCCTGCTCTTGTAAAGCTCCTGGTCTTTCTGTACTCTGACACTCTGTGTGCACACAAAACATGTGCACAAGGCCTGCCGCAGCAGGAAAAGAAATACAGAATGTAATGTTGTTATGTGTGGTATGTGAGATTATTAGTGTGCTATTTGCGATTATCGGTTATGAGCTTTTCCTTCCTTTTTAACTTTCTTATATAAACAGGTTGTTGTAAGTTACACTGCATGTTATTCCAATTTAAAATAATGAACAGTAAAATAATAATAATAATGAAATAATAAAATGAAAACATGATTCCATATATAATGATGTTAATAACTTCACCCACATTAATTTTACTTAAATTAAAATGGATTTCTAATAAATATTCATAAATGGTCATGTAATTAATTTATTACTTTATTAATGTATATGTAAAGTAAATTAAATCGCACTGTTTTGTCTAATCCAGCCAATAAATCCTTTTAGAATTAATTCAGCATTTCAAAATTAACCCACTAAAAATGTTTTATTCAAGTCAAAAATATTATTTAACATCACTGAACCCACCTAAATACATTGATTTATACCAAACAAACTAAGTTGTATCCATTAAATCAGGAAGAAATAGTTATTTAAGGTAACAATTGCATGTTACCACTTTTTACTGTGTATTTAAGTCCAACAAAAATGCAGTTTTCCATTAATATTAACATAGCAGTCTTCAACTGCATTGGCAAATTTAAGAAACATTTAAACCCACAATTATTTACAAATCACTGAAATGCAAATATTTGTAAATTCAGACTAGCACAATAATATGCGTGTTCATATGCATGCACAAAAATAACAAATAATAAAATAATAAATAACTTAATCGACAAATTTGCCATTGTTAGCTGTGTAGTAATGTCTCTTTCTCTCTCTCTCTCTCTCTCTCTCTCTGCCCTTCTCTCACCTCTCTGCAGCTGTGCAAAAGATCGTGGTGCCCAGACGCGCAGCAAAAGCAGCAGTGCTTCAGCCGAAGTGAGTGAGGATTCCTGTTCTTACAAGGGCTTTGAGCTCCTGCAACGCTTTATATGGAAGAAGCACCCACTCTGGGAAGAGTTACACATCTCTGGTACTGCCTCCACCTGCATGGGCAGCACACGTAAACACATGTTCACTGACATATATCAGACACATAAGGCTGAGACTTCATATCACATATCCCCAGATATGTTTATTCAGAGGCACGCACAAAAACTAAGCTGGCCTATATAGTTTCTACAAAAACACTGCATTCAAAACTTCAGAACTGGTTTTTAAGATGCAGAGTAGTTAATCAGTAGTTGAAGCAGAATTTTTTGTGTTAGGAATATGGTTATATATGTGCGTTTTTGCACGTATGCACTGTCGGTCTGTCTTTTTAAAGAACAGTTTATAAGTCCGATCGAAGGTGACTGTTTTTTGCGTACTCTCACAGGATCAGATTCTATTTTTATCTCCATTCAGCAGTACTTTCATCAAAGAGACAGTGTTATTTATAAGAACAGCATGACAAAACAAAACAAAAGTCTTATTTAGTTTGTAGTCCATCAAAGGGTTTCAATAGACAGAAATACTTGTTTTAAAAATGAAAATATCCTAAAAATGATTTTCAAATCAAATCCCTCATTTTAATTTTATTAATTTGACTAAATATTTTCAGTATATTTGAGTTATATTTATTACATTTATACTTTAAATAAACAAAATTTAATTTTTAATTTTTTTATTTTATGGATTTAGTTTTATTTAATTTAATTCTTTTAATTAATTTTTTTAAATAAAATGTTATGAATTAAAGGAGCTATATGTAGAATTCAGAAGTTAGTGACTCCAATGGCCATTAAGTGAACTGCAGCACACGACACGTAACGAAGGTCTACAAGAGAGAAGAGACTGGACGTTATCAAAGGCCCTGATATTCTCACAGCTATGTTCTTTTCCGTTCATGTCTTAGTGTTAAAAAGAAGTTGGAAATTCCTTTGCAGTGATATAATTTTAATGAACAATGCCACCCATGCTGATGAGAGCAACATTTAGATGCATATGTACAGTAAATATGTACAAAAATGACAGTGGTGAGAAAGCAGCAGTTAAGAAAGCATCTGATCATTGCGATGTGGATATGTTTTCTTATATAAGCAGGTTGTTGTAAGTTGCGATTAACCACCATCATGTTGACAGATGAGGTCATTAAAATTACACTGTTATGATAGTTTGATTAAAAAGTATATTTGAGACTATAGACTATATAGATCTCGCAATGTGAGACTATAGTTTGAATGAATCCCTTTTCTTTGCATGACACATTGACATTACAGTACAGAATGGCTTTTTCGGTATTATCCTGAACATTGAATAAGCATTCATTTCATGTGTCATTGAATGGAAGAGAGGCTCTCTGGAAGGCACATACTGTAAGCATCACATCCTTTTCCTGGCAAAAACATCTCGAGTCCTTCACTTAAAATCAGTCTACAGGCTTTTATAGACAACCTAGGAGGTCAGGGAAGGTCTTGTTTTTTTGTTGTTTTGTTTTGTTTGTTTTAATTTAGTTACAAGCTGTTCACACATTAGCAATAAAAAAGCCATTAATAGAAGAAAATTCTTAAATATAGCCCCTTTAAAGGGGACCTATAATACCCCTTTTACAAGATGTAATATAAGTCTCTGGTGTCCCCAGAATGTGTCTGTGAAGTTTCAGCTCAAAATACCCCACAATACCCCAAAATAGATAATTTATTGTAGCTTGCCAAATTTTCCCCTATTTGGGTGTGAGCAAAAACATGCTTTTTATGTGTCCCTTAAAATGCAAATGAGCTGCTGCTCCCAGCCCCCTTTCCAGAAGAGGGCGGAGCTTTAACAACGCGTGCTTTGGTTGCTCAACAACAACAAAGCTGGAGAATCTCACGCAGCCAAAATGAGGATTGTCAGTAACGGTGTTCAGCCTTACATTGTTCAAACCGGAGTCGACACTATTGGAGAGACTCAGGAAGAAGTTACAATTTTTAAAATCAAACTGGATGTTTCTGAATGGTTAGTAGTGGATAAATTTATGTAGCTGCTGTGTAACTAGCATGTGCCGTCATGTTAATCTTTTATGCAAATCCAGCGTTGAACTGACCCTCGTTTGTGAAGCAGTCTGACGTAAAATGATGGCATGGTAACAACACTCTACTACAACAACTCTTCCTCTTCTCTAAAGCAGCCCAACATGGCCTCACTCCCTTTGTTATGTGTTCCTGGGGGCAGGGTTTATGTAAATTTTGGGGTTTGTGATCACCAGCCCGGGAAGAAGCTCATTGTAGTCCCTACCAGCCATTTGTTGAAGTCCTTAAAAATTGATTTTTAAGAAAATACCTCCCTTTTTAAAAGAAAATATCTCCCTTTGCATTGAACTTTGAGCATCATAACTTAGCAGATGTTGTTTATGCTCAGACAGCAACATTACACACAAACTAAAGTTAAAAAATTGAAATCATAATCAAGGACCCCTTTAAACAGCTTGTAAATACTTTATCACACACACAAAAATGATAATCATTTAGGCATGAAAGTGTATTATGCATAGACATTTCTTCTTATATAGAACCATTTTGGCATAAATTTAAGTGTTCTTTAATATTGATTCAAGAACCCAATGGAGTCTAGATTCAAGACCATGCAGGAAGGTCATCAGTTCTTACTTAGTCAGTCATATTAGCATCCAGTCTGACACTAAATTATGTCGTGGTAGTTGAGATCTCTTAGACACTCTGACAGCTTTAAGGGTGCCAGTGTCTTCCTGGGAATGAAATTACAGTTCAGTGTGGACAGACGGTCAGCCAAACCCTGCTGCTGCATATTTCATATTATCCAAAATATGCATCACACGCAACATGCTACTCGTCTTCACTGACCTAGAATGCGCTTAGCAAATTAAGAAGAAAAACAAAAGCAGTGCACAAAATTACTGTAATGGTTTCAGCAAGATAATCTTACTTCATCACCACAGGAATGCTAATTTGGGTTGAAAATCACTGACTGGATTTGATCACACTGGAGTATGGGAGTGATTTAGAGTGATTTGTCCGGTGTGAATAACGTGTGTTGTTCATGGGTTTCTTACCACCTGCTGTCACAGAATAGATTCGCTTGAACACTATAATCAGATTACATATCAAGTTCTAGACTGTATGCCAATGTGTTTTATGTGTCTCATTTGGCATTTGCACTCACATTTTTATTGTAAATTACACCGCCATAGTTGAGAAAAGAATTCTGCTTTTGAAGATCATCAAATGCTTTACATTTAAAGATACTTTTGTTGTATTTGGATCCTTCGACAGCATTTGTGGCATAATGTTGATTACCTCAAAAATAATTTTGACTTGTCCCTCATTTAAAAAAAAATAATAATAATAATAATGTGAATATAAGTAAATGGGGACAGTTTTTTAAGGATTTAAAAGAAGTCATGTTCAACTTATTTATAAATTTAAAACTAATTTGAAATTGATTATTTAATTTATTTCTAAAAGCTCCAATTAATGCTTCTAGCAAAAACTGTCTATAACTACACAAAAAAGAATAAGGAGTGATTTTTTACACACTAAAATCATGTTAACACTTATATTGTTTAGTGAATATTAGTTAGTATTTTAACATATGTTTTCAGATTAGCCCCATTCATTTCTATGAGAAGTGCCTTACTGTAACCCAGATTTTATTTTATTTTTTTAAAGAAAAGTAGGACATGTGAAAATTAATTTTTGTGGTATTTAACATTATGCCATAAATGTTGTTGATTGTGCTTAACATGTACTGGTCACACTTAAATAACCTGTACAAGTAGCCTATACTGTAAATGGCATTGCATTAAACCAACTAGTGGCTTTTTATATATATAATATATAGTATATATATAATCTCAGTGCTTGAAATACAAAAAAATGCATACCAGACACTATGTTAAAACTAGTGAAAGTGTAAATGTTTGTGTGACCGGCCTGGGGTCTTTATGGCAGTGAGTAGGTTAGGACAAGAAAAGCAAAGGGTTTATTTTAGAAGAGATGTGTTTTGAGCCAGAAACGATGTAGAAGGTGCAGACAGCCTTGCAAGATATCATTTCAGATCTACATGCCAACCACTCTGCTGTGTGTGTGTGTGTCTGTGTGTGTGCGAGCGCCTGTCCGTCTGTCCTCTCCTATGATGAATTAAAGGGCAGGAGGTCTCTGTGGAGCACACTTTTAGAAGCGGTGGATTCAATCTGTGCTATTCTTACAGGCTAATTACTCTCCCTGGCAAACATTCTTTGATACAGAGCTTAGGCTGGATTTTGAGTTGGACTGTAGAGCGCGGTGAAGACGGATGAATATGACACTAATGAACGAGGTGGTTTCAATACCATGACCACCTGCGATTGTGTTTGAGAATATGTGCCAAGTGGCCTTCACCTTATGAACATTTACATCCTAGGTTCAGTAAAGAATTTTCTCCTTATCAAGAACCATATTTTGCTGCATAGGTTGTGTTAGTCATTGTTCTAGCTGCTAGCTCCTTATATACAGTTGCATGATAAAGTATGGGAACCACTTGCATAATCTGTGAAAATGTGAATAATTTTAACAAAACAAGAGAGATCAGACAAAAAAATAAACAGTTCAAAAGTTTGGGAACCATTGGTTCTTAATACTGTGTTGTTACCTGGATGATCAATGACATTTTGTTTTGTTTTGTGATGGTTGTTCATGAGTCCCTTGTTTGTTCTGAGCAGATAAACTGAGCTCTCTTCTTCAGAAAAATCCTCTAGGTCCTGCAGATTCTTCAGATTCTTTCAAGGATTTTTTTTTTGCATATTTCAACCCTTTCAAGCAGCGACTGTGATTTAATTCAATTGAGGGACACAAACATTCACTGATGAAGGAAACATGATGTATTAAGACCCGGGGTTGAAAACCTTTTGAATTTGAAGTTCAAGGTAAATTGTACTTAAAAAATAACTGTCTTTTTGGAAACATGCAAGTATCTTCTGTTGCTTCCGGATGGCAGTACCAAATGAAAATAAATGATATTTCAACAAAATAAGAAAATTTTATCATAGGCTCTTATGCATCGTATATAACTGGTGAATATTTGTAAAGGATTAACAAGACTGATATTTAAGATCATGATTAGTGTCTGAATTGTGGACAGAAATCAAGTAAATAACTGAAATCAGCATTCAGTCACACACTGTAGGCTACACAATCCGATATGAGGAGCATCTGGGGCAGAGAGATTCTCTGCAGTGTTAAGTGCTGAAAATTGTGAGGCACGAGCCCCCTGCTGCCAAGCCCAGCAGGAGAACGCTGACTATGATGTAGTGGGGTAGCAGTGGGATTACGTAAAGCCATAAAGGTGACAAGAATGTTTGAAACTTCCCATATCTTCCTATCTGCCTCACACTTACTCTCAGACGGACACCAAATCCACTACCCTAGCGTCTAGCGGGCAAGATACGAAGTGTTTTGTCAACAAAGAGCATGGCAGCAGAGTGTTGTCTTCCAGAGAGTATGAGAGAGGGCTTTAAATCAAACCCAGGCATGGTGTGATAGTACAGACAGCAGCTCTCACTTCTAAAACAGTCAGGGAATGTCTATCTCCCGCTAGTCATCAACAAACAAAGAGACAGTAATGTGAGCCAAACAATGTGTGTTAATGTTCACCCTCTGTGCCCTGTGATTCCTCCTGCAGGCTTCTGTGCATTCACATGATGGCTGTTACATAAAGAATACAGCACAAGTACACTGTAAAAAATTTTTTTTGCAGTTTCAGCGGAATAAGAATTTCAGAATTCTACAATACAACCTGTTAATTGTGAACTGTAAGTTAACTTACTGTTGAAAATGCATATTATATTCAAAAAGAATATGCATGTTTTTTTTTTACAGTAAAATATTGTCAAAATTATGTTTAAGTAAAAGACATGGGGGAAACAGTTAAAGGATGTTTCATAAGTCTGCATGATGTATCATGTTATATTTAGTGCTGTCAATCAAAAAATTAACTAATTAAATGAACTAATTAATCGCACATTTTTTCTGTAATTAATCATGATTAATCGCAATTAAAAACCTTGTAGTTTTTTAATATTTTTATATTGTAATAATTTCACAGTTACTCTCCAAATTAATGTAGAAACAGCTTAAAGACAGTATATAAATATTTGTTTAATGGCATCTTTTGTACTAGAGGATAAATTGTGAATCACAATTTTTTGTTTAAAGGTGCCCTAGAACTTTTTTAAAAAAGATGTAATATAAGTCTAAGGTGTCCCCTGAATGTGTCTGTGAAGTTTCAGCTCAAAATACCCCATAGATTTTTTTTAATTCATTTTTTTAACTGCCTATTTTGGGGCGTAATTATAAATGAGCCGCTTCAGGGTGTGTGGCCCTTTAATTCTCATGCTCCATGCCCCAAGAGCTCGCGCTTGCCTTAAACAACATAAAAAAAAGTTCAAACAGCTAATATAACCCTCAAAATGGATCTTTACAAAGTGTTCGTCATGCAGCATGTCTAATCGCGTAAGTACAGTGTTTATTTTGATGTTTACATTGATTCTGAATGAATTTGAGTCTATGCTCCGTGGCTAACGGCTAATGCTAAACTGTTGGAGAGATTTATAAAGAATGAAGTTTTGTTTATGAATTATACAGACTGCAAGTGTTTAAAAATGAAAATAGCGACGGCTCTTGTCTCCGTGAATACAGTAAGAAACGATGGTAACTTTAACCACATTTAACAGTACATATCATGTTATCATGAATCATGTCAGTTATTATTGCTCCATCTGCCATTTTTTGCTATTGTTCTTGCTTGCTTACCTAGTCTGATGATTCAGCTGTGCACAGATCCAGACGTTAATACTGGCTGCCCTTGTGTAATGCCTTGATCATGGGCTGGCATATGCAAATATTGGGGGCGTACACCCCGACTGTTACGTAACTGTTACATAACAGTCGGTGTTATGTTAAGATTCGCCTGTTCTTCTGAGGCCTTTTAAACAAATAAGATATATATAAGGAGGAAACAATGGAGTTTGAGACTCACTGTATGTCTTTTCCATGTACTGAACTCTTGTTATTCAACTATGCCAAGGTAAATTCAATTTTTGAATCTAGGGCACCTTTAAAATAGATTTTTTTTGATCTGATGAAAGAATGATTCAGTGACTCAATCACTCACTTGTTTCATTATTGGACGAATCAGAATTTTGAACAAATCTCTTGAATGAATGATTCAATGACAAATACATTTTTTAACAGTCACTTGCACCACCTACTGGTGTAACAATGTAATTGATACAGTCTTTGCTATGCAACCATGAACTCCGATCTTCACTAGGACGAGGAAGTTTCAGCAAAGGATAAATTGATTTCTAGCCCTTGCATTAGCTTTACTACTAGATATATTTATGGAGATGAGAAATAAAAACCACACTGTACAGCTATGATCAGCTGTTCAGCTGAGCTTTCGATGTTTTGTTATGGAAAGGCCGAAGCTGATCGGTTGGTTCTTGTCACATGACCTTCGGTGCACTTGCGGCATTCTGAAAAGTTGAGGATTTTTCATCTAGATGCGCCTGGTAAATGCCTGCTGCGCGCCTACATTTGAAATAACAAATTTGTTGCCCCTAAGACCATAGACCATCTTTAGAACACAAATCAAGATATTTTTTATGAAATCCGAAAGTTTTTTTTTTTTTATCCCCCATAGAAAGCAACATGATTACCACATTCAAAGTCCAAAAAAGTAGTAAATAAGTTGTTAAAATAGTCAGCGTGACTATGGTGGTTCAACCTTAATGTTATGAAGCGAGGAGAATACTTTTTGTGTGCAAAATCAAAACAAAAATAACGACTTTATTCAACAATTTCTTCTCTATCTGTCTCCTATGCAGTGTTTACATTGTATAGACAGTGCAGGCTTCTGTGTACTACATCAGAACGCTGACTCTGAGTATTGGCCGACGCTGTTCATGTGAGCAGCACGACGCATGCGTGTGATGCCTACGCAAGAGCCCGCTAATAATGAGTCGGCGTTCTGACGTAGTACACGGAAGCGTTGAACTGTGTTTACTACATCAACAATGTAGGAGACTGACATGGAAAAGAAGAAATGGTTGAATAAAGTCATTTTTTTTTTTTTTTCACACAAAAGGTATTCTCGTCGCTTCATAGTATTAAGGTTGAACCACTGCAGTCACATGGACTATTTTAACGATGTCTTTACTATCTTTCTGGGCTTTGACAGTGGTCGTTGTGTTGCAGTCTATCGGAGACCAGATAGCTCACGGATTTCATCAAAAGTATCTTCATTTGTGTTCCGAAGATGAACGAAGGTCTTACGGGTGTGGAACGACATGAGGGAGAGCAATTAATGGTTAAACGGATCATTGTTGATCCGTGATCCATACGGACCAAGCCCCACGGTTCGGCACGCATGTGATTCGCAGATCAATTTCAAGTTTTACCGCAATAGAGTGAAAAGTTATTATTTGCACGTTTTGTCTTGCTAGTTTACACATTAAATAGATATAAAACAATTCCAGCGCTAGAAGATGCAAAAGAGGATTTAATTCGGTATCGCACGGCACGTTGTTATCGGTGCGCACAAGCCCACATACAAGGTTCACGCACACACAGAGAGAGAGGTGCGTTTCAGATTTCTCGCAAACTCCAAATTGATTTCTCTTTCGCGTCCTCAGTGCACTTGGATGGACACATACACGCATTATGTCAGTTAAAATACACCTCTCGGCAAGTATTCTTGTAAACACATTCGGTTATGTCTGAACGAGGTGAGAATTCGGATGTGTGTCTATCAGATGTGTGCATGCATGGGGTCTTACTCTTAAAGTGACAGCAACCTATAAATACCTGCTGTTGTCTGTCATATAAATCAAACAACAAATCACAGCTTTTACAAAGAGTAATCTATATTAAATTAATACAGTGAACAGTGTCATTTTACATATAATTATTACATTTCTGTACATGAAAATGAATAGACCTTATACTTTATTTGTAACTTTATGTTGTATTTATCTATGCTTGTAATGGGTGTACAGTATTTGATCTTTTTACAGTCTGTTCACTTGCCTTTAATAATGTATTAGTTAGGCTAGTAGTTTCTGCTGTGGTATTGGAGTAGTTAAAGTAGGCCAAGTAATAAATGCAAAGTTTTTTTGTGCTGATCTGAAAAATGATCTGATCCATGACTTAATAACCATGATAAGATCCGAACTGTGAGTTTTGTGATCCATTGAACCACTATGAGTAATTAATGACAGAATTTTCATTTTTGTGTGAACTAACCCTTTAAGCAACATTAACCTTCAAAACAAACCAAAGAAGACTCAGGGCATAAAAAGATCATTCATCATTAGGCCACATCATGCAGGATATTCCTGTAGTCGGAATCATATTAATTTTTTTGTGTCCTATACCTAATTTTAGTTCGGACTGAATTTGATGTTGTACTGTGTTTTTGAATTGCACTGAAATCATTTATTTATTTATTTTTTAAAATCCGTATAGGATTCAAAAGAACTTGATATCTGTGATGACAGTCATTTGATCCATGAGTGACTCCCGCAGCACCGCTGAATATTTATAGAGCACCCTGTAAATGTTATGAGTGCGGGTAATGAAGTGTGAAGATCTGTGTGCGCTGACAGCAGGAGTACAAAAGGACAACTCACATTATTAAACCGAACAGTGTATCCTTGACAGTAAAAACCACATTTGCTCAAATATTTGCTCATGATGTTTCAGATGACTTTAAGATGTCCTGATAGTCACAACCTTTTCAGTGACAGTGTGAGGGATTGTACTATAGAGCAATAGAATTTGACTATCTTTATCTAAAGTCACCAAGAAATCAAATTGCCAATTCTTATGTTTTATGGAATATTGCAGTATTTATTATAAATGATTTATCCATGCATATCTTTTTTTTTTTTTTTAATTAATGTGCCCTCATAATCTTTAATAAAAAATAACTTCCCCGATCTTGCAGCAACATCTCTTCTCTGTTGACATGTTTACTGGCGTGAGGGCGGGACAACCTGCCACTCACATAAGATCCACCAATAGCAAACCACAGCAATCCAATCAATTCCCGATAGACGTAATAAAGTCCCGCCCTACATTTTTTATTGTTCAAGAAGCCATTTCACTTGGATACATGTCACAATAGGGAAGAAAGGACTATTGCAACATGTGTTTTATGCTGACTTTAACATATGTATAGCCTAATGATAAATAATGATGGTAAAACTGTTGTATGGACAATTATGATACATCTACATTTCCTTTACACACATTTTTTTTTTAAATAGCTAGTTAGATATGTTTCATACAGGCCTGTATTTATCTTTTACAAGTTCTATACCTGGACATTTTTAATACAGTTTAGGACATTTGCAAATCCATTTTATACATCTTATAAGATTTTATATATTTTGTATAAGATTTTGCATAACTTTTTCAATATATCGGTAAAAGTCCATATAAGCTGTCCTCCATCATTCATGCAGCGGGAGATCAGTAATGTTCATACCGTGTCTTGTGACTGTGAGTCTCACCGTGGAGACCCATCAGTGACCGGAAAATAGTTTGTATCAGCTTTCACTATATCATATAAAAAGTTAACGATCTGTGAAAATGATCATTAAAAACCAAGCCCATTACATGTTTAACAGATATTTCTATTTAGAGAGGTATACGTGCCATCTTTACACTTTCACAAGCACTTTTTATAGGCAGCATGGGTCGGGAAAAAAACATAATGATAATATTAACCATCCATCATTTCTAGCTGCCCTTGTTGACAGTTAGTGAACACATGCAGACTGGAACTTCATGTGCTTTAAATACAGTACAAACAACAACAGTGTCATCTAGTGGCAGAACATGAACAGTGGTAGAATATCACCTAAATATTAGTAAGTATTTGTGACATGATCCATTTTTCTTGAATCATCCTTTATATGAGGTGATAATAATGCCAAGATATGTAGCAATGTGTCAAATATATTGGGTCATTGGGTGTATGTGATTTTAGTTTTTTTGAGTTATAATGATTATTTTTAAGATGATTAAATATTTAAGGTCAACTTGTCTGATTAATAGACTTTTATATTATTTTAGTTACAGTTTTCTTTTTTGTTTATTTATTTATGGATTTTTTTCCCTTTTCCTCTACCTTTTGCACCACACTCCTGACCAGTAGGTGGCAGAAATGCACCTTATGTTAGTGTGCCAACCACTACAATGGAGAAGCAGGTGTACTACAGCAGAAATATCAACTGAGAGCAGGCTGCATCCGAAATTGCATCTTGTGCAGGTACTTATTTTGAATTACTTCACGACTGCTAAAAAAATATGTTCTATGTAGTATGAATGTGTGTAGTATGAAAGTAATTCGGATGTACTATAATTGTAATGCTATCTTTATCATGTGACCTACCAGTGTCAGTTACGTCACTTCACTGCCATTCATAAATCCTCTCCCATGGCCTCATGGGATAGTAAAGTGTCCATTGTATGCACACTTCAGAATCTTGCTGGAATTAGTAAGTCATCCGGGTACTTTTTGCCTACTCTTTTATGAGTACTGACATTACCTGCAATCAGAGTCATGTGCTGTGTCTGAATATGCCTATTTTCATAATATATATAGTATGCAAAAAACAGTATGTGAGCCGAGAAGTATATCCGAATTCATAGTATTCATAAAACAGTATAGGCGAAAAGTACCCGGATGACCTCCTGACGAGATTTTAAGTGCGCATTCGACTATCCATTGAGGTCACGGGAGAGGATTTATGAATGAAGGTGAAAATGAAAGTGACGTGAAGGCCAAGTATAGTAACCCATACTCGGAATTTGTCCTCTGCATTTAGCCCATACAGTTTGTGCACACACATTAGGAGTACTGAGTAGTGAACACACACACTGCAAACTGTGGACACAGACACCCAGCGCAGACGGCAGCCATTTTTGCTGTGGTGCCCAGGGATTGATTGAGGGGTCGAACCTGCAATCTTCAGGTTACCTGTCTGAATCTTTAACCATTAGGCCACGACTGCCCAATGGTGGTGAAGTGACGGACCCGACACCTTAGGTAACATGACATTGTGAATGTAGTACGTCATTTATACTACACACATTCAAAGGCTGCATTCTAAATCACATACTCTCCTGAGTAGGTACTTATTTTGAATAAGTAATTACTTCACAACCGCTAAAAAAAGTGCATTGTATAAAGTATGAATGTAATCCGGACAGACTACATTTGCCATTCAGTCATTATTATGTGACCTACCAGTGTCAGTTACGCCACTTTACTGCCATTCACAAATCCTCACCCGTGGCCTCATGGGATTGTAAAGTGTCCATCATATACTTCAGAATCTCGCCGAAAGTGTAGGTCCTGATAATTTTTCCTACTCTTTTACTGTGAATTCGGATATACTTAGTTTTTTTCACATACTGTGTTTCACCTACTATATAGTATTGAAGTATGCGATTTCGGATGTAGCCATACTACAGTATATAGAACATATTTTTTAACGATGTTAAGTAGGGCTGGCCGATATATCGCATGCGATTGTCACGCGTATTTCGACAGTAAAGCCGGTTCCCTGATTACCGCTAAATCGCCATCACCTGCTTTCAAATGGAGCGGCATTTAATAGACAGAGCTGTAGATCACTGACAAGCCACGCAATATCGCGTTCATATCGATAATGCGCATTAGGACAATTTAGACACATGTCCTCTTCTAGGCAGATTTTTAACATGTTTAGTTGATTGAAACTTCTTAATTATTGCTCTGTTAGTGGAAATGGGGATTTTCAATGCTTTAGCTATTTTCTTACTGCCACTTTCTATTTTGTGAAGCTCAACAATCTTTTGCTGCACATCAGAACTATATCTTTGGTTTTACTCATTGTGATGAATGATTACGGGAATTTGGCCTTTGTTTTTCCTCATGTTTATACTCCTGTGGAACAGGAAGTCACGGCTGGACAATTTCATGTTCATGATCACCCTGGTGTGCTAAAAATATGTAAATATGAATGGGAATAAACTTCAGAGATATTTTACTCATAAAAAAATCTAGAGGTGCCAATAATTGTGGCCAACGTGTTTCGGAGAAAAACATTTATTTCATAATGTGATTTTTTTCCCCCACTTTCAATTCTTTTCCTTCAATGAAAGGTTGGATTTTTGCTAATTTTATGAATTAAAGATCAAAAGGATAAACAATGCAGATTTATTGTAGTCATCTTTGATCATATTTATCAAGGATACAAACAATTTTGCCAACATCTGCACTATACCGTATGCAGTTTCGGACACAGTGATGGTCATTTTTTGTGTTAATGCCAATTCACCTCATGATATTTGGCAAGAATCTGATGAAAAAAACAAAACAATGAACTAAATTTGTGTCCTCCTCTCTTCCTCCCCCTTCTAGGCCAGGTATCACCTGATGCTGACATTTCAAAAAGAGGAAGCCCATTCAGTGAAAGTTTACATGATGTCGGGAAAGTGAAATATGAAAGTTTCGGTTACCCAGAAAGAAGAAGTTTACCAGCCTTTTACTGGAAAAGACCCTCTCGCTCCACCTACACTTCAGTTCCACATATTTCACAAACAATAGAAAGTCTCTGCGGGATGTATTTATACCGCCAGATAGGAAATACGTGGTGAGGTCAGAAATGTTGAAGTGGGATCACACTGTACAAGTGAATTTACTTGTTATTGCCAAAAGTTTACAACATTTTTTGGGCTGCACTCAATTTTCTGTTTTGTTTGGCTGTGATTGTTCAAACTCTTCCAGTCAGACCATTTCCTGTTAACATTCTGATTTCACAACAGTTTGTATTCAGACACTTTTATCCAAATTGATTTACAGTACATTCAGGGTGTACTATGTTCACTGGTAATCACACCCATATCCATGATGATGCTAGCATAGTTTTTTAATAATATTAAACACATTTTTACATTGCTGTATACAACGATTCATGCACATACAGATATAAATGGCATAATTCTATGCAGTTTTTATGTTGTTTGTTTTGGTTGTTGATTTATTGTTTTCTTCGGCCCGAAAAGAGAATTCTGTTACAATTTACTCACCCTTGTTTCAGCTCATAGTGAGATAAGTTACATTTCAGTTCTTCACACAAAGCTGTCGTATGGCTTAAGACTTCTTTGTCCTTCTAGGAGCTTGACAGCAAAAGTCCCCTTCGCTTTCATTGTGGAAAAGACCTGCCTGAAGATCCTTCAAAAACATCTCTCCTCTAAGAACTGGTGAGTAAATGATGCTATTTTTTTTTTCTTTTCCCATTTGTTAAGTGAACTATCCTGTTATTTTATTTATTTATTTATTTTGTTAATGAAAATGTTAGCTGCCAAAACCATTTTATCAATCAGTACTTTTGCATTTTTTCCTACTATAAATATCTAAACATAACATTTAAACAATAACATGATTATTTTATAAAATAATAATGTCATTTTTTTGTTTAAAAAAAAAAGAGGCAGAGGTTCTCAACCAAGGGGGCCCCAGTAAATCATAAAATGATTTACATTTAGTTATTTTTAGATAATCGTAATTAAAATGCAAATACATAAATAAATAATAATTTTAAAAAAATGTAATGTTATAAAAATATAAGATGTACAACTGACATAATATTTTAATTTAGTTTTTTTTATGACACCAGAAGTACCAGAGGTACATATCAGTTTAGACAAGAGGGCCTTTGAATGATGTTTTGGATAATGAGGGGCCTTGGAGTCAATCACTGAGAATCACTGCAATAGTGAAGGAAAAATAAAATAGATTTCTCTGTGTTAGATTTCTCTGAAAATAAGACTTAAGGGTTACACTTTATTTTGATGGTCCCCTTTAGACTTTCTGTTGACTATAAGTAACGTTGCACCTACATGTTAATTAACTCTCATTAGAGTATTAGCAGTCTGTTAGGGTTAGTAGAATAAGTTGACATGTACTCAGTAGAAGTCAGTAGAATGTCTGTTGGGGGACCAAAAATATAGTGTTAGCAGATATAAGCAGACAGTCTAGTAATATTGTTGGTTGACATGAAGGTATAATCAACAGAATGTCTAAAGAGGTCCATCAAAATAAAGTGTCACCTACTTAAGTAAATGTTGCTTGTTTTAAGGATTTTTGGATATTTGCACACACACGTGGACACACACCTGGTTTCCATATTTTATGGGAATGATTTTTGTGTTGATTTTAATTATTTTTATACTGTACAAACTGTATATTCTGTACCATAACCCCAAACCCCATATGCATCAAAGAAAACTTTCTGCATTTTTACATTTTCAAAAAAACATCACTTTGTGTGATTTATAAGCTGTTTTCCTCATGGGAACTAAAATGTCCCCTCAAGGACAAAGATTTTATATATTGCCATCTTTGTGTGGACATTTTGTCCCCGTAATGTAGTGTTTACCTAGACAGACACACATTTTTTTTTCCCTCAGTGATTTAGCTTTTTTGGGGTTTTTTCTGTGGGGATGATTCATTTGTTGCAGGTATTGCCAGCAGGGTGCGCTACATCACATCTAATGATAATAATAAGCCTGGTCTTTAAATTTACACAATCTAGTAATTGCCTTAGTCTAATTGTTAGTCATCACATTTCAAACTTCATGAGCACATGAACTTTTAGATCATTGTCTGTGTCCTTTCCCGAATATTTCATGTTTTCCTAGAAATGTTTCTGTCCACCCTCCCCCGCTCTGCTGTACATCATGATCCGTGGCCCCTGTTGTTTTTTAGAGAGGATAGCATCCCTCCACTGACACTCGACAGATTATGTGGAATTGCCCAGGAATTCTCCTTCTTGTCTAATATGACTGTGTTTGTTCCGAGAACTACTCTCTTTTTTGGAATTTATGGGGAATTTAGGCATCTGGGATGGACCTTTGACCATATTTGGGAAATTCAAAAATTAAACACGCAGCTATACACTTTGGTAAAGCATGTTGTATTTTTTTGTCTTGCTGGTTCATCCTGTAGTAAAAGGCTGAAATGCTCTTGTGATGCCAGACTAGAGTAAATGGTTCCCATGGTAACAGTGGAGTCTGGCTGCCACCCAAACCCAGCACTGTGTTGAAACAGACAGAGCATTCTGGGATATAATACATCAAATCTACCACCATCACCTTCCCTAACCCTGCCTCCCACTCCCACAGCCGTTTAGGAAAGCAGAGTAGCTTAAGTAACTGCATCAATGTGTTATATTTGGAAATAGTATCCATCACCATTCAAGCATTTTATAATGAGCAGTGCTTCTCAACAGATTTTGCTTCAGGACGCAGATTTTATGTTTGAAATCAAGTGATTACTAGAATTTTTTTTATTGTACTAAATTGAAGACACATGTCTAAATTGAATCTCACAAGTCTCTTATGCTCAACACGGCTGCATTTATTTGATCAAATATACAACATAAAACAGCAATTTTATGATATATTAATATTATTTAATATTATTTATGATATGCATCTAGCATAATTTTTCTTGATGCCTGAGAAAAGCACTGTTTGTAGCTTTATCTCCATGTATCTTCAAGCAGTCCTCTTGGTATGATGAGTCCTCCAGTATGATGTGTAGCCCACATGACCACTGTAGTTAGTCATAATATGCCAAAGGACAATTCATTGACCGACAAGTACTATAATCATTCTATGATCATCACGAGAACAAAACACTCTGTAATTTGGAAAAAACAGGCAGTTTGTTGCCAGTGATTCCAAGCATGTCATTCCTGTTGAGGAAGTTCTGAGAAACAGGCCCTTCTATGCTTCGGCTGATCGATAGATGGCGCTGTAGAGCGAATGAACTCTGTGCCTGTTTGGCACATCAACACAGTGCAGGTCGTGTGAATCTGGCTTCATCTCAAAGTGCTCTGAATTTGTCATTCAGTGTGTAGCTACAAAGATTTTTTTGTTTTATTTGTTCCATGCTGAAAAGGACACCGGTGAGAAGGAAGTGAGGTTTTTTAATCCTTGCATTGTTTCATGTTAGTATTGTTTGTAACATTTCCACATTCCCTTAAAAGGCTCTGTTTCCTACTTTGCTAACTAATGACAAAACAACATTTTGCAATCAATTAATCTCATGATTATGCAGGATTTTTTTTTTTTTTAGACATCTAATATCTTTACTAAGACGTAATGTGTGGCAGTGGTTGATGTGTCAGTACCTCTTGCCCTTTAAAAATCCCTTTGGCTTTGCTCATGTTAAGGTTCATGAGGAAGGTCAATCCCTTTTTCAGATGCTGAAAGTGCAAAGTGTCAGTTTTCTTTCAGAGTTACTTTCATATCCCACCTCATTTGGTCTGTGTTATCTTTATATACCTCACGAGATCTCGTTATGCGGCTCTCTGGAATACTTGATTTTGATTGCTTAATGGCAGCATTCTGCTGACATGTGTGTTCTGTAATGGTTGTTTGAATCAGGGTTGTGCAAAATTCATAATTAAAGAATTGGCTCCCTTTTTGTTCATGAGTTTGAATTTAAATGGCCACTTGCCACAGGAAGTTGGAATTGGAATTTGTAATACAATTAAATTAAATACAGGTACTGCATTCTGAGAAATAAAATGCTCCTTTCTCAAGGGCACCTCAGTCATTTTCTTGCACTATTGAGATTCGAACCCGCAACCTTCGGGTTACCAGTCTCTGACTCTCTCTTTAACAGTTACTGTGCAAATTACATCTCTCTCATTACTTCACTTTCTCTTTTCTCCCATATCATTTTGACTCAGTTTATGTTCTGTTGACTGAAATTACTATTTTATGTCCATTCATTTATTTATTTGGTAAGTTGCCAAATTAAACCCAGTTCAGGATGATCAGGACATAGAAGTGTAGAGCATAGATTGAAAAATGACAGTGCGTTTCAAGTTATGATTAAGTCCATCTTCCTCCATTTTCTTTAATCTAGCTGTGATTCTTCATGACACATTTGTTCTTAATGGAAAGGCGTCTTAAAGACAAACATGGATTGAGGAAGACAAAAAGCTACAGGAGGTGCTCTGTAACCTATTGGTTCCATGAACGGCCTCTCTGAACTCTTTCTATGACCCCAATTTCATCCTATGTCCGTGGTCTCTTTGGACGCCCCAGTCATCCGTAATTGGTTTTGACAGGTCTCTGTTTTGCAGTGTGTGGGAGCACGCTGTCTTTGGTGTACCATGTCCATGAGGTTCATGGGAAGAAGCTACCAAAACCTGGCCAAAATCTGAACTCCCCCTCCTCTTGTCTCCTCCTCTCCAATCTAGAGCCATTGGCTGGAATCTCTGTGGCGGAATGCTGCCGGGAGCCCCAACCCTCCCCTTGAGTTCACCCTCCCACCCATTAGGAATTCCAGCAGGGCATTGTGGGTGGGATGAATGGGGTCAGAGCCAAGGAAACAAAGTAGGAAGTTTTCACAAGAGTTTAGCCTTTGTATATGACTGCTTGGTTTTGTATTGTTTTATCCAAGCTTTATCCAAGTGCCCTGACCAACAAATTATATGTAACACAAATTAATCTTTTTCAGCATTTTTGGCTTCTTGCACCAGCTTCTTGCACTATAGTTGAGCATTTTCCACCAGTGTTAGAAATATTTGTTGATCTCTTGGTGGACGCCTGTAAGATCTATCTATCTATCTATCTATCTATCTATCTATCTATCTATCTATCTATCTATCTATCTATCTATCTATCTATCTATCTATCTATCTATCTATCCATCCATCCATCCATCCATCCATCCATCCATCCATCCATCCATCCATCCATCCATCCATCCATCCATCCATCCATCCATCCATCCATCCATCCATCCATCCATCCATCCATCCAATTCTCACCATTTTTGCAGCTATGTTTTCGCTTAGTCTGCTGAAACCAGTCAGAGCTAGTTTTCTGGTCTTGGTTTAAGATGGTCTCCCATCCTTACCTGCTGTAAAGTGTCTGAAACCCATATAACGGTTTAAGGACTATGGACAAATTTTAGAGATATTTTTTTTGCATTGCTGTCTACTGTTATTACTACATATTCATTGAAAAGAGCAGGGAGAATCCTGTCTACCATCTTATTGCCTAGCTATACACACCCATTACAATAGTGTGTGTAGCTTGAAAATACACCATTAATTTAATTCTGCAAATCTTTTTAAGCATGTCCAAATCCATTTCTAAATTAGTTTACCTTTAATTAAGCAGTTTAAGGAAGCTTATTGGCGCCACTGTCCTTCTGGGGGCATCGAGTTCAACTGATGCAAAGCATCTGTACAATCTAACGGGGAAAAAAAACCTGGCATTCATTTATTGTGTGACGTATTGGTGTCAGTGCATGAGCAGAGACCAGTCGGTGTGTTTTGGTCTCACACCGAGTCAGTGGGTTGCACTCTGTGTGTGGCGCGGGACCCTCGCTCCTCAGGATGCTTTTGTTAGGGCCTCCAAAGAGGCCAAGTTCACAGAGACACAAAAGCGGGTAAGAAAACTGGAGGGAGTGGGGTGACAGGGGGCAGCTATCAAAGGATACCAGCACATTCTTAGAGCCGCTGCTCGCTAATGCGTTGTGATTTGAATAGCAGAGTGGGTGAATGAAATGAAGACTTGTAAAGAAGATGAAAAACTGAATTTGATAATGCATGTCAGCCCTTGTGGAATTCCAGATGCTTTTGAACTAACTGAATAGGGAATTGGTTGTGTGAAATCGTAAAATAAAAAAAAAGATGATACGCTTTGTTAGGTTTTAAGAAACATAACGGGAGTTGTTAGAAAGATTGCAAAATCATAAAAGTGCTGTAAATATATTTCATCCATACATCATAAGTGTATTAACAGATAAAGCGCTCTCTTTTCAAACTTAATCAGCTCTTTTTATCCGCTTTTCTTCACAGACAGGCGCGTATCTCTCTCTCTCTCTCTCTTTATGTTTGGGAGTGGGTGAAGAGAGCAAGAGGGGCCCTAAATCAAATAAACATCACAGCCATGATTGCTTCATCTCTGCTTTCCAAGAAAACCAGACATCCAGGCTGAGAATAAACTCTATTTGCATTGTCTCTTCCGGCCGTGGACCTCTAAGTGTCTTTTATTGAATCTGGTCTCATTAGAGAGCTGGACTTGCAGAGATGATGCTGCTATAGACAGCACTCAGCTAAAGCACTTATATTCAGATATATACATATGAACACTACACAGTGTTTTGGATCTGTAATGGATTCCTCACGCCTCTTGTGTCTCTTGTTGCCACAAACTCTGTTGTTTATAGCACTGATCTTGCGGGCTCATTTATTACGGATGAGAGGTTGGTGTCGTGCATCCTGATTTAGTCATAATGACTCAGTTATTTTCATTGTGATGCGAGGAGAAATCTGCTTTGCAATCTCTCTGCTCAGTTGACAACCTATTTTGATTTTTTTGCAGTCAACAATTCTACAATAGCAAAATGTATAAATATCCCTCTGATTAGCATATGACAAATTTCTTCCCTTAAATTAATGTACCATAGTAACCAGTTTATGGAAAATGCTGTAGTTAATTTACATAATAAAACAGTGGTAATGTAATGAAAATAATATGACAACGATTTTGAAAGCTTATTATTTAAAGGAGATCCCATATTAATATCCCATATTAATTGGTGCTTGAAACCACTGTATTAATATTTCTCAACAATTAGGGTTCAAACTTTCAGTATTAAACTAAATTGCTTCATGTACATATTCCATTCAAACTTTTTGTAAATCATTTCATATTAATTTTCGTTAATGGAATGTTCGATTGTACTACTGAATTTCAATTGCTCTTCTTAATTTTTTTTTTTTGCATATTAAATTGTGATTGGTCTTGTATTCTTTGCATGTTTTTAATCATAAATAGCCAGTTTCACACTCCAGTGACTTGATTCAAATGTGCAGCCAATAAAAAAGTTGTCATGACATCAGAAAAGATAACATTTTTGATATTTTTAACCATATTGTTAACTGTAAAGAATGTAAGCAAAACTTAGTATCAAATAAGAACAGAAATGCTTAGTTTCAGCCTCCAAGCAGTGAAAAGACCTTCAGTTTTGAAGGAGACCAAACCACCTGCCAGCATTGTCTGTCTCCATGCAGCGAGAGGGAGCAGAGCATGATGGGAGGTGGGATGGTGGGGAGATTTGGTTTTCACAGGCTTCATTCTCTCAGAATTCCCGCCAATACTCCTTAAACACGCTCACACACTCCTCAATGCTGTTTCACGGCCATTGCCCTTCAATACAGATCTGTGGAATGAGGGAGGTCACGATGACAGAGAGAGAGTTGATTGGTCAGAGTGTGTGTGGAAAGAAAATAATTTTGTTTAGGTATAAAATTTACATTAAGTGTATATATATAATTATAAATATACTTATTGGTTCCCTCAACAAAAACCCAATAGAATTTTTCCATTGACTTTTGGATTATTGGAGAAAATAAAAGTTTATTACTCTTAAATGTTTTGTTCATCATGATAATATTCGCAAATGAGCACAACTTTTATGAATTTTGAAGCCCAAATACAATTGCCAGAAGTAAAAAGCTAAACGTAGACTATAGACTTACACAACAGTCACATGACTTCAACCTCACCACCATTAAGCTTCCGTCAACTCTTTCAGTCTGCATTTATAAAACTTTTTCCCTGAAGACCTCAGGGTTTCCTCTGCAACCTCAGGGTCTCAACCACCACCCAGAATACAATAGCTATAACCTAGAAACTATCTAGAATATCTATCTAAACTATCTACACCCTAGCAACCACGCAGCAACTACCTAGAATTAGCACTACAATTAATAACCACTACTTTTAGCATTGTGGCAATGAGATTTGCATGCATTCCTGGTTTGATTTTTTTGAAGTACCTTGGAGTACTATGTAAATACCATGATATGTGAATATATAGTCCCATGGTATTACCTCTCATGGTAACACAGTGGTAACTTCTTGTATGAGATAAGAAGAAATTCTAACAAAAAAGCACATTGTAGTTACTCCGCAATCTTAATTTATAATGTGCCTTTACAGTCCAGTATTACATATGTTTTATAGATTATTTTCCATCCTCATCATCATATAGGCTTCTCTGTGTTCCCAAATTGCCAAACCTTTTGAAGAACTCTCTTAAAAAGCCTATTAAAAGGTCTTAGCAGCATATTGTGTGGCCGCCCCTCACCACTGTGAAAGATCAGAGAGTGAGGGTGAAAAGCAACAGAGACAGAGACAGAGAAAGAAAGAAAGAGAGTGAGCATTTGGGGTCATCATAGATCACTTAACTGGTCACATTAACTTGTAACAATGTGTATCTGAAGTGCTTAAACCGTAGTGGAGGGCCGCTGGCTCCCTTCACAATGGCTTATATCAGCCGTGCACAATACCAGGGTCTCGCAGAGGGCAAAAGATGGGCCAGAGATGAGAGCGTGACGGCTACCTCTTCCTTTCTCTCTCCATCTCCATATGTGTTCTCCTTTACGGTCCCCTGTGGCATTACTCCCATGCATCACTGCACAATATCTTCCCTCATTATTTTTCATTTCCACAATTTACCACTTTCTACTGTCTAATGAGCTCCATGTTTATGTCCCAGTAATTTAAGACATTTACATTTTTGAATCCTGGTAAATTGACTTTAATGAAACCTATTTATTGCTTCACTTGCACGGCATATTCTTTAACATAAAACATATTAGTGTTTAATTGGACACATTAAGGAAAAAAGCACTTCATTCAGTTTTAATTGAGTGTTTTAGGAGAGAATTGGTGCCATTGGTCACATTACTCATATTTCAGTGACTTAATATTTGCATTTATTCTCATTACAGTCATACCATTATGAATGCTTTTCAAACAACAGCTTGAACAAACATGAAAATTGTCCTTTCATCTTTTCTTTCTTTCTTTCTTTCTTTCTTTCTTTCTTTCTTTCTTTCTTTCTTTCTTTCTTTCTTTCTTTCTTTCTTTCTTTCTTTCTTTCTTTCTTTCTTTCTTTCTCTTTCTTTCTTTCTTTCTTTCTTTCTTACTTTCTGTCTTTCATTCATAAAAGAAGTAGTAATACAGGTTTATAAAGACATAAGGAAGAATAAATTATGACATGGTTATCATATGTGACCCTGGACCTCAAAACCAGTCATAAGGGGCAATTTTTTTTTTGAAAATTGAGATTTATACATCATCTGAAAGCTGAATAAATAAGCATTCCATTGATGTATAGTATGTGTTTGTTAGGATAGGACAATATTTGACCGAGATACAACTATCTGAAAATCTGGAATCTGAGGGTGCAAAAAAATTTAAATATTGAGAAAATCGCCTTTAAAGTTGTCCAAATGAACTGTTGTCCAAATGAATTTTGACCCATACAATGTTTTGTTGGCTATTGCTACAAATATACTCGTGTGACTTATGACTGGTTTTGTGGTCCAGGGTCACATATTTTATATTGTCATGTAAAACTATTCTTTTGAATAATTAAAATAGCATTAATAAACGTTAGCTGCATTAATGAAATGTAATATTAAACACTGTGACATAACCTACTGTACATAACTAACATAAAAAGCCACATTTATCTATATAAATGTCTATGGGTCACACAGAGACTTCTGGAAACGTCTGTAAATTGTAAGGTAATTCATTTTACTTAAAACATTTTAACAGTAGCCATGAGATATTTTTTTATTGCCTTAAATATCATTTTAAAATTTTGACTGTAACTCAGTTTACCCAATTTACTAGCATTTACTGTAGCATTTTCACATTGATTTAGCATCAAAATTACTGACATCATTACAGCACTTGTGTATTATTTTTTTGTGACTAAGTCAAAAATGAATGTTTTAATCTGACTAATTATTCTCTTTTTCTTGAGGCATCCTCACACCCATTTTGTGTGTGCTCATAAATAGAACACTGATGAATTTTGCTCCTTGTCCCCATGCCCTTACCAAACCCTAATCCCAATGCAATAATGAGCTGTGTGTGTGTTTGTGTCTTGAGGGGGATGGGATCCTGTTCCTGTTATTAACTACAGTCGCCACCATTGAACCCCATTTCAGCTCAGTCCATATCAATCATGTTTTTGAGATTTGGTCATCTAAAACTGTTTTTATGGCTCTACATCTGAATAGATCCTTCATTAAATGCGACACATTTAAAGGTTGAGGTTTGTCTTGGGATTTCCACCAAACTGTCAGTGGGCCACCCGATGTCAAGAATCGTGTCACAGGGGAATTGTGAAAATAGATCTCATCTCATATTTCATATCAGCGCTGTGCAGAAATGCCCCAGTTCAAAACAGTGATCCATGTGGCATGTGATTTCCTTCACAATTAGAGCGGTGTTGAAGATTATTGGAATTTGGCTAATGAGAAATGCTCACATGGGAATGTCGCCATCAAACATATGAGAGAACAGAATAGCTGCTAAACAACACACACATCGCAATCACATGCATGCGATCTGTACTGAGTAAGTGAGTGTGTTTGACAGGCTGCAGGGTATCACCACTTACACATGTGCTGTGTCGTCCCGTGGGAAGTGGGCGGTCATGTGCTCTAGAGGAAAAGGCCTTCAGTTGTGATTCAAAGGAATCTGAGAAAGGCCACCGGATTTACAAAAGACCTGCGGGCTACAGTATTCATAGCGTCACCCTCATCAATTTACCATTTCCCTAATGCTTAACCTTTACTAAATAAGCCATGTGACATGTGCGCTTGTGCATGTGAGCTTGTGTGTGTATGAAAGCGTGGGCGGATTTAGAAAGTTTGCTGTCGTCTAACAGATTTAATGAATCGTGACAAGCGGTCTGTTTATTGATGATTACATAGGCTTTGCTCCAAAACCTGCACATGTAAATAACATTACAAGGCATATTAGACACGCTACTGATGCATAGGCTGGTCAAATGTGGCAAAAAAATCATTTTAATTAGCATTTGTGTCTAGCTTTCCTGTAAAAAATTGCTTAAGATGTAGTGTAAAATGTGAGGCCTGGTTTCACAGACAAGGCTTAGATTAAGCCAGTATTAGGCCTTAGTTCAGTTAGGACATTTAAGTATCTTTAATAAACATGCCTTTGAAAAAAACATTACTGGTGTACATCTTGAAACAAAACAATGGCACTGACATATTTTAAGATATGTCAATACAAGTTGCTTTCAGTTGAAACAGCTCAAACATGCATTTTAGTCTGGGACTATAGGCTTAAAGGATTAGTTCACTTTTAAATAAACTTTTGCTGATAATTTACTCACCCCCATGTCATCCAAGATGTCCGTGTCTTTCTTTCTTCAGTCGAAAAGAAATTAAGGTTTTTGATGAAAACATTCCAGGATTTTTCTCCATATAATGGACTTCAATGGGCACCAAACAGTCCAAAGGTCCAAATGACAGTTTCAGTGCAGCTTCAAAGGGTTTTAAATGATACCGGACGAGGAATAAGGGTCTTATCTAGTGAAACGATTGGTCATTAAAAAAAAAAAAAAGGTTTAAGTTTTATAAGCACAAATGCTCACCTTGCTGTTCTGCGATGCGCGTTCGTGATGCGTTCATGACGCCCTTTGAAGCCTTTGAAGTAAAGGCCTTCTGAAATTAAGCGATGCATTTGTGTAAGAGAAATATCCATATTTAAAACTTAAAACTAAAATACTAGCTTCCGACAGTCTTCTATTTGCTTTGCTCTGTGTCACTGGTGTGCTGTATGGAGTTGTTTATGTGGAACATTTTAAATCAGCCATTTATGAGGTTCCATTTCAGTTAGGATGCTGCCTTTAAAAGGAAGCTGCCTATGTAGGCAATAGATGGCAAGTCGGTTGATTATATTTTGGGATAGAGCTTTAGTCTGTGATTTGTTCATTTAAGCTTCATTTCCCTCTTACCTTGTTTCTACATTAGTCACGCACAGTTGCACAACCAGAAAGCGACATCAATTTAACATTTGTCGTTCCCAGCATCATTGCCCTGTGACCTACACTTGCTCTCTTTCTGTCACTTAACACCTGTTCATCTTCCCAGGATCCTTTGCTCCTCTTCACCTTTTGGTGTCTGACACACTTCCACCTGCTTGGGCCAGTTGTACCCGATAAAACAATACAGATTTGTTAACCCACACCTGGACCGATCCACCTGTTCAGAGTCCACCATTACTATCCTCACACAATTATCTACTTCACAACTGTCATGATAAGTGATGGGCCACAAAATGCCTCTATTTTTCTAGAAAATGTTGTCGGTTATTCTGCCTATGACATGGCGATCAGTGTGGAGCTGCTCATCGTAACACAGATCAGCGGCAAAGGGCCAGTTCAGCCTGTGATAGCCGGGCATCCATCATCAGCCGTGTCATTAATCCTAATTAGATTACAGATAATGGTGTGGGGCTAGACCTGGACGTTATATTGAGCATAAAATTTACAGCACGTCCGATCGTAGGTGTAGCACACAGTAGCAGCTGGATGAAATGGGACTGTTTAATGTATTAACACTCATCAGGGAGGGGCAAAGAAGGGTAATTATCACTGACAGCAGCTCCTTGTGTTCTTATGGGCAGTGGGAATGAGGAAAGGAGATAATTGTATAATAAAGATTAGGCTATTTCTAATATGAGTGTCAAGAGAGTTATAGACTCAGACCCCAGTGAAGGTTTTTTTTTTTTTTTTTTTTAAAATTTAAAGGGATATTTTATCCAAAAATAGAAATTCTGCCATTATTTCCCACACTCATGTTGTAATAGAACTCATGTTCTATGGAATAAATAGGTAATATATATGTGGAAAAACAATTATTTTCAACCCTCATCCTGACCTTCTGTCTAAAATTATCCGTTTTTAAGGCGCGGCTCCTTTAAGGCTTGTCAGTAAACGGCCACTGTTATGATTGGCTAACGTCATTGCATAGGAAACAGTATCAACACCCACTCACTATTGCACATGAGTAAGTGTTTTGGAAACATAATCCATATAAAACCGTAATTTACAGACAAAGAATGAAATCGTTTACTTTTGGTCTGTGATGCAGCTGCTGTCAGATCCAGTACAGTTGGCTGCTTCATCTGTCAACAAAAGTTTCTTTGCAATCTCTCCATTAAAGGGTTAGTTCACCCAAAAATGAAAATTCTGTCATTAATTACTCACCCTCATGTCATTCCACACCCGTAAGACCTCCGTTCATCTTCGGAACACAAATTAAGATATTTCTGATGGAATGCGATGGCTCAGTGAGGCCTCCATTGACAGCAATATTAATTTACACTCTCAGTGCCCAGAAAGGTACTAAAGATGTATTTAAAACAGTTAATGTGAGTACAGCGGTTCAACCTTAATATAAAGTGACGAGAATACTTTTTGTGCACCAAAAGAATCAAAATAATGACTTTTCAACAATATCTTGTGATGGGCGATTTCAAAACACTGCTTCGAATCTAGTTTTTCGAATCAGCATTTCAGAGCACCAAAGTCACGTGATTTCAGCAGCTTGGCTGTTTGACTCGCGATCCAAACCACTGATTCGAAACAAAAGATTCAAAGCAGTGTTTTGAAATCGGGTGTGGAATGACATGAGGGTGAATAATAAAGGACATTATTTTCATTTTTCACACTCATTTGGACCTTTCTATTATTTGATGTATCTTACATTATAGTGTCATTACCACGATATATGAATAATCACACATCTCTTCATCTGTTCTTCCATCTCTTCAACACCAAAAGCGTTTCAAAATTTAGATCATAATAAAACCGTGCTTTCAGAATGAATAAGATGCACAGAAAGTGCTTCAAAAATGGTTATCACCACAAATTATGCTTCATTATACAGTTGTGCATTTTATATTTTATCCTTTTCAATATTTCCTGATATTTACATTCAGGTCTCCTGGCACAGCTGTAATTGTTTTGGCAGCTGTGTTCTGTGATTATAGGAGCAGAGGCTACAGTGAATCCAAAGTGTCGTGCTGGGAGATCAAGTGGGCCGCAGTTAATGAGAAACACTCATCACGTGATCCGCAGGGGTTGCCCGTGCCCGGGCAGGTGTTGGGAGTCACGTTGTTATGGAAACAGAGATATGACACCTTCAGAGGTCTGTCAGTGCAGGATTAGCCTTGTGCATTTGCTAACAAACCTTGGGTTTGGGTACAGTGTCTCGACACAAATTAGATTGGAATGATCTGGCCCGCCCTGCCGCCAGCAAGGCATGATGTTTACGTTTCAGGATATTGATTGCATCTCATCTGAAGTATTTGCACTATCAGTATGTGGTGACACTGAAGTTCATGATAACATCACTTGCTGGTTGCAGCCGGACTGCCTTGTAGAATCACATTGAAATATAGTGAAAAGTTTGGGATTGAGCACAGCTCCAGGTACTTGAGGTCTGATGAAGATCTAACAAGATTTAAGAGCATTTATTTTTTCTTTTTCTTTTTTTTTCATTTTCCTTGATTTTGGTTTAGTATTGATGGTGCTTTTGCATTGTCATCCAACAATTATGACTTCTGTCATCATTTACTCACCCTGATGTTGTTTCAAACCCATATGGAGTAACATCTTGCAAGTCTTCCCAAAGACATATGCTAGCAATGATGAGACAGATGAGAACCAGTGATGATTGCAACACATTTTAAAGTACCATAATTGAACTGAACTTAAGTGAGGATTTTGATTTGTAAGCTATAGACCTTATGTGCCAAATAAACAAGCACACAGCCATCTTTAGAATTTTGTCTTTGAGCTTATGTTTTTCTATGGCAGCGCTGTCGAAGAGTAATTAGCTGGTGAAGTGGATTAACTTATTGTAGAGTTAACGCAAGTTATCATGAGTATTGTAATGTTTGAAGCGGATGTCATAACAAATGTCTGTCGGTGCCAATAGCCTCGTGGGCAGCACAGCGACATACAGTGTGGTTGGGCTTCGGGCCTCGTGGACCTTTCCCGATCCTGTCCCCCTATTTCTCTCCAACTTCACTTCTTATCAGCTTATTGTCCTGTCATAATGAAGGCAAAAACTTGTTTTTCCATTTATATTAACTAAAAATCCTTGAAGCAAGATAAATGTACTTGAGAAGCAACAATTCATAAGATATTAAAATCTGTTTTCAGAGAATGTTTCTTTAAAACAGATAATTTTTTTGTTACTGCACTTGTTACCCCCCCACCCCCACTTTGTTTAAAACAAAACGAAAAATTCCAATGCAATAAGACAAAATATGCTTATTTAAGATATCATTCATAGATCGATTGCATATCTATGAAAACATTTTTTTAATATCTTATAGGTCACGTCTAAAGATGTTTCTCATATTTTATAGTATTTCCATATTTGATAGTCAAATTATGACCATGAAAAAAAAATGCAAAACATGGTGATATGTTTTTTTGCACACTTCCGGGGGTGCATTTCCCATGTAACGGCGTAACTTGCTGCTTCACTACCATAGTATGTTGCATCGTTGAACAAATCAACTAGCTAGTCACGACTGTTTCCCGAAACCGTATTGACGCAAACCTGTCATTCAGCCACGTTGGTGAATGATGTCATGCAGGTGGTAGAATAAAAACTTATATAAATAAATTTGTTTGAGATTGAATTAATGCTAGATTTTTGTTATAAATTATGGACATGGCATCTGAGGACTAATTATCATTTTTCTCAGTTATATTTCTTTATTTCCAGATTCAATAATAGGCTCATCCTTACGTACTAGAGCACGTACGCACATGCGCACTCTTCAAAAACAGACAAAAAAATGTAAATGACATTTGTATTAGAATACATTGTACTGAATGTCAGCTTACTTGCAGTATTTTACTCAAGATAACGATTTATTAAGTCCACATCTCATAAAAACAAGAAAATATGCTTCTAACCACAGCTCAAGAGCTGTCGTTCCAACCACACAAGTTTGCGATGCTGTTTTCGAATGTTTGTTTGAACCATGGTTTTGGAAAACACCAAATCATTGAACTACGTTAGTAACGACGGAACTTGCGATGTTAGTTGGCTAACGATGCTTTTGGGAAACGCACCCCAGAATGGTTGTTCCATTGTATTCTTTGATGTACCTTACAGTATAGTGTACATACCACAGTATATGAATAATACATATCTCTTCCTATGTTCCTCCATCTCTTCAACACCATTTTAGAAGAGATCAAAACAAAATAGTGCTTTCAGTATAAGTTGCACATGAGTGCTTCAAAAATAGCTATCACTACAAATTATGCTTCATAATTTTAACTTTAAACTGATATTTACATTTGAGTATTGCTTGGAGAAACATTTGTCTCATTTTAGGGATTTTGAAGATTGCTGGAAGTAATTTTTCAGTGTGTACTACACTGGTTTTTGTTTTGTTTTTTTCATCAAGAGATAATGTTTTTAATTAAAGTTTGATCTTTTTCAAGCTTAATATATCTATATTTGAGGCTGCTGAGTTGGATTGGGTTTTAGTGGAACTGTAAAGGTTGAACCTCTCAGGCTTCATACAAACATTTTAGAAGCTGTCAACACTTGCTAAGTAACCATATCCAGACTCAACGTGGACAGAGTGGTGCTCTCTAAATCAGTGTTTACGAAAATAATCAGCATGTGACTCCAGCTTTTCTGTGACAGCGCTTCTGTAATCATCACATTGGAATCACAGGATGGGCTGGAGTCACAGTTACACATGATCTTATCTAAGACAGAAGGCTTCACGTGTCCCTCACACCAAGTTCCCGATCCTCGCATTCCAGCAGCACATTCCCCCTGTCACAGGCTCGCGGTCCCTGATTTGAGTCATTCTGGAGCACCAGCCCCCTGCGCCGAGAGTTGCAGAGGTCTAATGTTGGGTTTGGCGTAAAGCCCTGTTCTCTTTGGCCATATAAGGACCCTTTCAGTTCTCTTGTTTGCTGTGTTATTCTTAGTCTGTTTTCAGAGTGAAATAATGACATCGTCTGGAAGACTTGCCATGAATGGAATTGGAAGGGATGTGAACAACACTTTCCTGGTTTACACTTTGATATCGAGGAACTGAGCAGCTGTGGTGCTTGTAGTGTTATTGTTTTTGTAAATCCATTATGTTAGTCAGAACTGCATATTTCTGATAAACATTAGTCATGGGTGTTACTGTGACTAATCAGCATTTAAAGTGAGTCATTTCCTGAGGAATTACATTTATCTTTTAAGATATATAGAAAAGTTCATTGTACTATAAAAACATTCAGTACATTTTAGTGGGTAAAATTGGCATGAATTTATTTTCATCTGTATTTTGATGCAGTTCCAATTGAAGCAGTATAGTCAACAAGACAAAAATGTTGTATGTAAGGTTGCTAAAACAATGTGCAAGATATTATACAATAGTCTGTGCAGCCAAAGTGATGTCAGTGAAAAAGGAAAGTTGTGTGAGAGGAAATGTAGATTATTATATGTTGGTTAAAGATTACAAAGACAAATATTTTTTTTTTGGGTAACACTTTATTTTAGGGTCTTTTAATTTGGCTATTTATTAGTACTTATTAAGCACATATTAATGCCTTATTCTGTATGACCTTATTCTACATTTTTAATCCTACCCAATACCTAAACTTAACAACTACCTTACTATTATTAAGCAGTAAATTAGGATTTTATTGAGGGAAAAGTCGTAGTTAATAGTTTATTCGTGTTCCCTGTATCTAAAGTGTTACCGGTTTTTGTTTTTGTAATAACATCCAGCAATTAATTCTTTACAATAAGACCAGGAACATGTATTAAAGGATTAGTTCACTTTCAAATGAAAATTACCCCAAGCTTTACTCACCCTCAAGAACACAATCAGAGATATATCAATAAATATCCTGACGCATCCAAGCTTTACAATGGCAGTGAGCGGGATCGAGTATGAGCTGAAGAAAGTGCCTCTATTCACATCCATCCATCGTAAACATACTCCACATGGCTCCGGGAGGTTAATAAAGGCCTTCTGAAGCGACGCGATACGTTTGTGTAAAAAAATATCCATATTTAACAAGTGATGAAGTAAAATATCTAGCTTCTGCCAGAGCGCCTTCCATATTCAAATTACAAAAAAACTAACTGGCATCACGTCAGTTAAGCTTTTTCCGTAAGTTGAATAGGGAAGGCGTAGGATTTAGCTTAAGCTTTTTGAATTGCGAGAGTTTTACTCCAAAAACCACCAACGCCCACTTCCGCATTCCCCACTGCATCTCCTTCACCACCCGTGGTCGCCAGCCCCATGGCCAAACCGGCGCCCTTCTCTGGCTCGGCGGAGGACTGCAACGGATTTCTGCTTCAGTGTTCGCTGGTCCTGGAGATGCAACCGCACCTGTATCCCAACGACAGTTCCAAAGTTGCGTTCATAATCTCTCAACTCGACGGAAAGGCTCTTCACTGGGCTGAACCACTCTGGTCACAGAAAAATCCCATTGTTCAGTCATTGTCAAGCTTCACTGCTCATTTCAAGGAAATCTTTGGAAAACCAGCCTGGGATTCATCTATCGGTGAGGGTTATGTAAACTCAAACAAGGTTCAATTTGGTTCAAGGTTCAAGTCTGTGACTGATTATGCTCTCCAGTTCAGAACCCTAGCAGCATCAAGTGGTTGGAACGAACAAACCCTTATTGCCACCTACCGTCAAGGTCTGGACCCCCGTGTGCGGTTGCATCTTGCTGCATATGAGGATACCATCGGGTTCGAAAGATTCATCCAACTCTCCATCAGATTCGGCACTCGTATGCAGTCGTATCTCGAAGAACACCAGGGCCAGTCGTTTTTCCCATCCATCCTCCGCCAGCCAGAATCCGTCAGCCTTCCAGAACCAGAATCTCTGTCTGTACTGTGGCCGCACTGGGCATTACATTGCTGAATGCCCCACTCGCCCCGTCCGACCCATGGTGAGTGTTATCATTCCTACGTTTAAATAAGATAAAACCGCTCACCATTGTTGTAAACCTTACTGCTGCCAAATTCTGTCCAGTTAATCCAGTTAATGCTCTTCTCGACTCTGGGTCAGCCGGAAATGTAATCTCCAGAGCCCTCTGCCGCCAGCTTCAACTCAAGACAACAGCCACACAGAAAATCTAATTCAATTCCACTCGGTAACGGGAAGACACCTACGTCAAGTACGTTACTGTGTCGGCCCTCTCCAACTCCAAATCGTCATTCTTCATTCAGAAGAGATCCACCTGCTGGTTCTGGAGGATTCAAGGCCATGGAGGTATACATCACCGAAGCTCTGTCTCAAGGCTACATATGTCCGTCTACTTCCCCTGCTGCTTCCAGCTTTTTATTCGTGGCGAAGAAGGACAGAGGCTTGCGGCCCTGCATTGACCTCAGAGCTTTAAACAAAATAACCGTTAAATTCAGATATCCGCTTCCTCTCATCCAATAAGCGCTGCAACATCTCCGCGGAGCCACTGTGTTCACCAAGTTGGACCTCCGCAGCGCATATAACCTCATCCGAATACGTGAGGGGGACGAATGGAAGACAGCTTTTGTGACCCCTACCGGTCACTATGAGTATCTCGTGATGCCGTATGGACTTGTCAACCCCCCCTCCGTATTTCAGGATTTCATGCATGAGGTGCTCCGGGAGTTCCTGCACAAGTCAGTTCTGGTTTACATCGACGACATCCTGATCTACTCCCGGAGCTTGGCCGAACATCACTGTCACGTTGCGGAGGTCCTACAACGCCAGAGGGCTTTCCATCTGTTCCTGAAAGCTGAGAAATGCACTTTTCATCAGCCCTCAGTGCAATTTCTGGGTTATAACATCGTTCGCAGTGGCGTCCGCATGGATGAGAGGAAGGTCTCTGCTATCAAGGATTGGCTCATTCTCACCTCCGTTAAAGAACTGAAAAGATTCCTTGGTTTCGCCAATTTCTACTGAAGATTCATCCAAGGTTACAGTATCATCACCACCCCCCTCACGGATCTGCTACGCAGTAAGCCCACGTCTGTCCTGGACTCCAGCTGCCACTCAAGCCTTCGACACACTCAAGAAAGCATTCACCTCCGCTCCCCTCCTGGTTCATCCTGATCCTGATACCGCCTTTGTCGTTGAAGTAGACGCCTCTACCACAGGAGTGGGAGCGGTCCTGTCCCAGCAGCAGGGGAATCCCCGTAGACTCCACCCATGTGCCTTCTTCTCCTGCAAACTCAACCCTGCGGAGGTCATCGGTAACAGGGAGCTTCTCGTCATCAAGCTTGCCCTGGAGGAGTGGAGGCATTGGCTCGAAGGAGCCCAACATCCGTTTGTGGTTCTGACAGACCATAAAAACCTGAAGTACTTAAGGTACGCCTAGTGGTTGAATCCCCACCAAGCAAGATGGGCTCTTTTCTTCACCAGGTTTAACTTTACCATCTCCTACCTGCCTGGATCGAAGAACGTAAAGGCTGATGCTCTTTCCCGTATTCATGGTCCTGACGAAAGTACCGACGACCCAGAGCCCATACTCCCCGAGAATCTATTTATCAGCCCCATCGCCTGGTCCGAAGAAACACTCCCCGACTCCAATGCCTCCACCAACACCTGCCGGGTTTGCAGTACATTCCCCGGACACGCCGCACTCCCCTCATTCACGCATCACACACGTCACTGGCCACTGGCCACCCAGGGGTCAGTGAAACCCTCTCGTTGTTGAAACAACGCTTCTGATGGCCCAACATGGCAGCTGACATCAGGAGGTACTTGCAAGGGTGCAGGGAATGTGCCATCTCGAAGAGCCCTCGTCATCTTCCCTCCGGGAAACTACAACCTCTGCCTGTTCCCAACCACCCCTGGTCACACCTAGGAGTGGATTTCATCACAGATCTTCCAGCCTCCAACGGATCCACCTGTATCATGGTGGTAGTGGATCGGTTCTCTAAGTTCTTTCGATTAATTCCCTTGTGAGGACTTCCTATGTCACAGACACGCCAGGCTCCACAGTCGCCCAATCATAGCGCACTCCCAGAGTACTAATCATCCACACCTTGTTCTGTATTTCAGAAGATTTGTTTTTGATTTCTGTCATGACACTCTATATGGCACAGGCTGATAGGTGCTTAACTCAGTCTGCTTGCCATCACATCATTCTCTATAGAGCACAGCTGATTGGTTCCTGCTGTGTCAGTAGCCAATGAGCCTGCTGCTCAACCTTCAAATACTTGGTCAGCCTTTGCTGTAGCAGTTGCAGCATACTTTCAGAAACCCTCCACCTTCCCCAGCTCCACCTGTATAGATCAGCTACGGGTAATTCATGTATGCTATTTTATATATCAGTAGAAAGTCTCGTATTTGCTCTGCAGCAACAGCAATAAAAACAGCAGCAGCATAGCAGATCTATTCCGCCAAGACCAAACATACCAACATTGCCGTATCCATTACCATGCCAAACACTCCAAAATTTGTCATAACTGTCATTACTATTACTATTATCCATAACATCAAAATGGTTAGTGAAAAGATTCTAGAGAGACTTCAGATTCTTGAGAGCATTTGATTGGACAGAGTATTTGACAAGAAGCTGAAGTCCACGGTGATGTCATGAAAATCCGTGATGCATTTTAGCAAGTGAAAGACTTTAATTTTGATTTGCTTATACCTCCAAAATGTGAATTTTGTCATTGTTTTGGAACACACTAGCTTATTAATAACCTTAAGACTAGCACATTCATACTAAAAGCTAAAAAACTTACATTTTGATTTCAGGGGGACTCTGAAAGTAACATTAAAACTGTATAATATGTGTGCCTATATATGTGTATGTGTGTGTGTGTGTGTGACAGGAGAAAACATTTGCAAAACAGTCTTCAAAAGAAACATTCATGTCTTTGGGTTTGCTAACATATCGTTAGAGGGTGGGGTTGTAGAGAGAAATGTTGCTAACATTTGCTAAATGTTTAAAATAAGTAAAAAAAATGGTTTAAATTGCTTACAAGACCTTTAATGTTGTTTGAGCAATATTAAATGTTGCTAAGTTTAACAGGGAAGATAGACATGTACATGCTGATTTCTTCACAGGTTTCCTTTACATTTGTTTGGGAGTATCAGATTAAGTGGACACTAGCTGTCTCAGCAATATAAGCAATTCCAAACATTTGCCCACTTCATCTTAACTGCTATCCATTTGTGAGACAATTATCATGCCTTATTCTTACCTCTTTAACACACTGACCATCTTTCACATCTGTTTGGAATAAACTCTACGATCCATTTTAGCATCATAGAGATAATGTTAGCTGTGTGTAATAGCGTTTGCTTTAGACCCACATGGATCATGTATAATTGAACAATCCTTTTTCTCTACCTAATTGCCCCCCTTCTTTCATTCCTGCATGCACGTTTTCCTTGTCCCTCCCCCACCAAATGTCATTGCTACTGCTGATATCGCAGGACACGACAATGTGATTGACAGTCCCACGTCAACCAGGCTCGCCATGGCAACACCTCCTGTCGCATTTGAATAATGAGGGTTTGATACATCGAGATTAACAGCCTTAAATGTCGTTCAACATTTAAGTCTGCAGGAATTCCCTGCATTTGACAGCTGCCTGTCGCTGCTGGTGGTTTTCCACCGGGGCTGTTCTACTTACGTACAACTAGCACGGTCAAGTATGAAATAGATGTGCTCTTCGAACCCATCACCCCCACCAAACACAAATCCACTGCTCCCCCGAGAGTGTTCCCTGGCAGCTGTCATTACACTAAGGTGTAAGGTCTCCCTCTAAATTGGACCACGCTGAGTAAGAGCGCAGTGTGCTGTAACACTAGCTAGCGCTTGCGGCTAACAGCTGTCGGTGCCCAGGTCACGTTACATGCAAACATAACTATACATAACTGGGTGAGGTCTACCAAATCACTCTGCTATTTTTAACGCAGTGGGAACTTCACCCCACAAGAGAATTGGGCTAATTTGACAGAAAATAGTACAAATGGCAATTTTTTTCTTTTCTTTTCTTTTCTTTTCTTTTCTTTTCTTTTCTTTTCTTTTCTTTTCTTTTCTTTTTTTGTTCGTCTACTATGAAACTCATATTTTATTTATTTATTTATTTATTTATTTATTCAATATTATTTTATTTTGATTTTAAATTATTTGATTTTGTCATATCCCTGAAAAATACCTACATCTGTTTTTTTATGGTACTCTTTTATTTTATATACTTTATTTTATGCCTGAAGAAAAAAAAAACTTGTTCTCTACATTTTGTGCTCTTTTATTTATTTATTTTTTTGTTTGTTTGTTTATTCCTTCCCTCCCACTCTCCCTCCCTCCTTCCTTCCTCCCTCCCTCCTTCCTCCCTCCCTCCCTTCCTTCCTTCATCCCACACGGAAATTGGAATAATTTGACAGAAAATGGCACTTTTTCAAAGCACTCGATTTGTTGTTAATGTAGCTTGCAGCTTTTTGTCTAAAATGTGATGTGAAGCACTACGGATGTTTCCTTTAAAGATGTGTCAGAATGAGGGCTGATTTTCATGGTTTCTGGTTGTACGTGGGAGGAGGGGAGACCCACCGCATGTCTCCTGCTCATATGGGGAAGCCCAAACGACTGCTCCCCCTTCTTTCTGCCACTGCAGCAGGCCCCACCCACTCTGCGTCCAATAGCAGCCTGCTTTTGAAGTGTAGACCTTGGATGGCTGCAGCAAGTAGATGTGTGCGTGTATGTATGTACTGATAGGGCTGTAGTGGTGGGTGTATTAGCGTGTAAAGAGAGAGATTGAAATACATACATGTATGTAAGCAATCATATTCATTACAGACATATAAGACCTCTCTGCACTGTATCAGGGTCTTGATCACCCTCTCAGGGTTTATTTTGACCGGCTACATGGATTTCAGTCTTAGGATACTAAGGGAACAAGAATGATGTACTAAAAATGGAAAAGTCTTTCTTTTGAGTTTTTCATGTACAGTTAAACGTTGTCAAAACAATCCCTTTTCACTCGGATCCGTGAAAACGAATACAAATGCTGTATTATGCTGCAAGGCCAGTAGATGGCGATGTCACTTTGTAAAGAAACATTTGTGAATCTTACCGTTTCACAAATTTGCGTTTTTGTAGTTTACACGGTGGCGATAATGGTATAGTTATGGTATATAATGGTATATACTCCCAAAACGCCATTGTCATGTAAATTAATGGCCAAAACGCATAAAAAGTTGTTAGTTGACAACAGTGTTGTGTAAGTGGCCGTGGCAACAGTATTAAAATAGCCCAATTCCACAGGAAAACCTCGGACTTGGCAACACTGAGCTTGCTGACTGTTTCTATAGGAACCAGAGCTTCTAACAGCAAACGGCGATTGGCTCTTATTTAGAAGGCGGGACCTATTCCTCCATATTGCGCATTGTAATTTCTCTAATTCATAATAATACGAGTGAGTCTTTCTATATAAAAGTCTTTGATAACAGTATCTGTAAATGCAAAAATCTAAATGCAAACATTTCATTACTGTTTATTACCGTTTAGTTTAGTAGTTTAATGTGTATGTGTGTGCATTAAAGGTTCGTGGTTGTGAAAATAAATATACTTAAAGTTAACATAAAAACAACATTCGCAACATTGAAACTTTCACAATGTAAAAAACGAATATTTCGCTGGAAATTATTACATTATGATTATGAACACAAAATTGCATGCACAGAAACATGCATAAGACCAATACTGTTTATTAGAAAGCAAATAGTCATGTTGATTTTCTCTCTTAGCCAATCAAATTAAGAAAATTACTTCACTGCAGCGTGAAGAAGGTGGATATATCCAGCTTCAGGTCAAAGGTCAGAGGGATAATTAGAGACCCAGAGGGGTTCAGTGTCAGGATGTGTCAGAGCATGTGTGCATGTGACTAGGGATGTGGGTTTCTCTGACAGAAAGATGGGGTCACGGGGTTTGGCATCTATCACATGTGATTGCATCAGTGACGACAGCCAGGCCAGCAGTTCGCCAAATGCACATAATTGTCATTGACCAGCGGTGTCATGATTCTTTAAGCTCTGATAGCTGCACATGCACAACCGACCCTGTGTTGGATTGGTTTGCTCAGGTAAACATTAAAGCAATAAGTCATGAGAGGCCGTGCAGTGATGTGATTATACTATAGTTCAGATGTAATAGGATCACAGATGTGTATTTGTTTGTTATAGCAGCTTCAAACACAGCTCAGATATTTGCATGGAAGTATAGATGTATAACTTGCATTATGTAATGTGCCATGGTCATAAAACATCAAAATGTGGTGACAAACAAGTCCAATAAATTTTCCGTCCGTAAAAAATCTCCTTATGAATGGCATCATTTAACAGTTTATTAAATCATATATTTTTTTTTTAACTCTATCGGTTTTGCCTAAATACATATTGTCTCCTTCATCTGGTACATTTTATTTTATTTTTTATTTTTGCTCATTTTGTTTTCCAGTGTTAAGCATTACATGGTCTAACAAATTAACAAATGTACCAAAAAGTGAAACAAGACAAATAATTAATAATATAAATAAATAAAAGGAATGCTTGTCTCTTGATATTGATATATTGATTAATTGATTTTAATAAGTTGATTTTAAATTTCATGGCATCAACACATCTCAAAAAAGTTGGGAAAAGGCCATGTTTACCACTGTGTGGCATCCCATATGTTGCATATGTTGTTCTAGAACTTGGATATACCTTTTAGCATTGATGGTGCCATTCCAGATGTGTAAGCTGCCCATGCCACACGCACTCATGCAACCCCATACCATCAGAGATGCAGGCTTCTGAACTGAGCGCTGATAACAACTTGGGTTGTCCTTGTCCTCTTTAGTCCGGATGACATGGTGTCCCAGTTTTCCAAAAAGAACTTCAAATTTTGATTCCACAGTTTTCCACTTTGCCACAGTCCATTTTAAATGAGCCTTGGCCCAGAGAAAGCACCTGCGCTTCTGAATCATGTTTAGATATGGCTTCTTTTTTGACCTATAGAGTTTTAGCCGGCAACGGCGAATGGCACGGTGGTTTGTGTTCACCGACAATGTTTTCTGGAAGTATTTCTGAGCCCATGTTGTGATTTCCATTACAGTAGCATTACTGTATGTGATGCAGTGCCGTCTAAGGGCCCGAAGATCACGGGCATCCAGTATGGTTTTCCGGCCTTGACCCTTACGCACAGAGATTGTTCCAGATTCTCTGAATCTTTGGATGATATTATGCACTGTAGATGATGATAACTTCAAACTCTTTGCAATTTTTCTCTTAGAAACTCCTTTCTGATATTGTTCCACTATTTTTCACTAGAGCATTGTGGAAATTGGTGATCCTCTGCCCATATTGACCTCTGAGAGACACTGCCACTCTGAGAGGCACTTTTTATACCCAATCATGTTGCCAATTGACCTAAATTGGTTCTCCAGCTCTTCCTTATGTGTACATTTAACTTTTCCAGCCTCTTATTGCTACCTGTCCCAACTTTTTTGGAATGTGTAGCTCTCATGAAATCCAAAATGAGCCAATATTTGGCATGACATTTCAAAATGTCTCACTTTCAACATTTGATATGTTATCTATATTCTATTGTGAATAAAATATAAGTTTATGAGATTTGTAAATTATTGCATTCCTTTTTTATTCACAATTTGTACAGTGTCCCAACTTTTTTGGAATCGGGTTTGTATTTTGAAAACATAAAGAAAAGTATGTTTAATCTCCATGTTCAGATTAAGAAGAGATTGTTCAAATTTCCCTGCTTGTTGAAGTTACTTTTACTCATTATGAGTATTTACTATATAATTTTAATACATCGGATTTGCTTCCATGATCTAAATACATTCACTCATTATAACTCAATAATTGTACTCATAACTGCTTGGGGACTGTATGTACATATATTATAGATTGTATTTTTATATTACCATACACTCAGAATCAGAACATGTCCAAATATGGGCAAACGTCTATGTTGTTGTTTTGAGTCGTGGTGATGATAGTAGACTCTTCCTCTCTGATTGGCTGTCTGGATGTACTCTCACTCTCCTCCACTCACATACACACACTCACGCGGTCATGAATCAGACTGCAGCGCGTTAACCTGTATTTAGACTGGAGTATGCGTCAGACAGGAGTCTAGAACTCTCTGTATCTGCGTCACGAGCTCAGCGTTGTTCGAGAGGAACTGTTTTTTTTTTCTGTGACATAGACAGGTTTTATAATCAGTCCTTTTGCTCCTCTGCAGTGCCGCCCACCCCCTCTGCACTGGCACAGAAATGACCAGAAGGCTGTTCTGTTCCGCTTCTGTCTTCCCCCTGCTCTAGAGCAGCATCACGCGCCCATGACGGCAGCATCTTTTACGTTGTGCTCCTCTCCACGGTCACAGCATCACCCTTACAAAAGACCCAAGGCTACGTGATTGTAGTTTCTCATACACGCAATCTTTTTCTGTGTTTATTCATGCTGAGCAGAGATTTTGATGTGGAGCGCTTGGACAAGCTTTTTCACACACGCATTAACATGCACTGCAAAACCTTGTAATGTGGAGAGCAGCAGGGAGCGTTCTTTACGTCACGTTCCTGCACTTAAGTTCACATAATGTGCCAGAGTTGAGTTTACACACGCAAAGCTTAAGCACGGCTTTCATTCATTAATGATCCTCCATGCAAGGGTTTTGTCGTCTTCTGTCTCCTCTCCAAAAGCAAATCTTCAGGGTTCACTGCCAGGAGCTCTTCATTAGTCCTAATAGAGTTGCACTTGCAATAGTCTCACAGAGGTTCTTGTTATTTATTATTGAGTTAAAGCAGTGTTTTCCAACCTTGTTACTGGAGGCATCTGACCCATATATTTCTGGTCTTGGAGTCTCTATTAATGACCCAATGAGTTCAACCAGTTGTAATTGATTAGGAAGAGTTCAAAAATGTGCAGTGTTGGTGTGCATCCAGGAACAGGGTTGGGAAACATTGGGAAACTCTTGGTGGCCTAAGATGAAATTTTAAACAAAGATATAGATGTTAAATATATTTTATATATATATATATATATATATATATATATATAGAGAGAGAGAGAGAGATCTGTAAAGATAAAGAGTAAGAAAAGCTGCGTTATATAACTCAAGCTGTGAGATAGCTCTGCATAAAGACGCAGATACGTATATGTACAGCTGGCTATTAAGAGGGCTGTAATGTCTGTATAAAAGTTGTTTATTGCATTTGTAAGAACACGTCTTTAGAGAGCGTCCTGTTTCCTGAGAGTGACAAAGAAAAGGATTTGTGGAAAGCCCTTATATGGACATGGTTTGGGTGTGTTTTATGTAAATTACTTACCTTGGGCACGCAATTGCTCATTTAGAATACTCTGAATTCATCAACATTAGAACGGGGATAAGATCAAATTCATGTGCGTACACACGTGTTGTGAATTAGGTGGAAAGATTTCGTGAGAGGTTCAAATATGCGTATAAGTACGAATAATTTACGCAATTATTAGTGAATGAGACCCATTGTGTTAAGAGATAGTTCACCCAAAAATGAAAATTCTGTCATCACTTACTCACCCTCAAGTTGTTCCAAGCCTTTATTAATTTCTTTCTTCTGCTGAACACAAAAGAAGATATTTTGAAGAATATGGGTAAATAAACAGTTGATGGGCCCCATTCACTTCCATAGTATGGAAAAAGTACTGTGAAAGTCAGTGAGGCCCATTGAGTGTTTGATTACCCACATTCTTCAAAATATCTTCTTTTGTGTTCAGCAGGAAAAATAAATTCATACAGGTTTGGAACAGCTTGAAGGTGAGTAAATAATGCAGAGGTGCATCAATTTTTGGTCAAGATCTTGTATTGACAATGCACGAGGTGAGCACTCTGTAAAGTCTCAAAGCATGTCCCAAAGACTTTCAGTGAATTTAAGGTCTGGACTCAGAGGTGCCAATTCATGTGTGAAAATGATTCTTCATGCTCTCTTCCCAACCATTCTCTCACAATTTGATGAATCTTGACATTGTCATTCTGAAATATGGCCTACGTGGTTGTTTAAGAAATGAAAAGCTACACACTCCAGCAATTAGGATTAGAAGAACTGTTTAGATCAATGTTTATATGAGAATAAAAGCCCAAATTCAATCTGTTCATCATATAAAGCGATCGAGTCTATTCAGAAAATTTGGATTAAACCTCTCAATTCATATGGATTGGCTTTACGATCTCTTTATGAACTTTTTGAAGCATCAAAATAGTAGTTGCATAGCTGTCTGTGGAAGGACAGAAAGCTCTCAGATTTCATCAAAAAGATCTTCATTTGTGTTCTGAAGATGAGCGAAAGTCTTACGGGTTTGGAATGACATGAGGGTGAGGAATTAATGAAAGAATTTTCATTTTTGGGTGAACTAACCCTTTAATGAAAGCTGAAACTACACTCTAAAAAATGCTGGGTTAATTAGCGATTGTGTTGTTTTAACCCAGCAGTTGGGTTAAATGTTTGCCCAACCTGCTGGGTAGTTTTATTTAAACCAACTATTGTTTAAAAATTGCTATATGGCTAGCTTAAAATGAACCCAAAATAGTTGGGAAATTAAAAACCAGATGCAATTAGAGGCAACAATAATAGACAAAAGGTGAATGTTTATTAATAAGCTTTAATATTTTATTAATATAAATTTAATAGTTTATTAATATAAATGTATTAATAAGCAATTTAATAAATGTTTATTGTTTAATAATTATTCACTGAACATTTATAAATGTTCATTTCCAACATACTTTGGGTTCATTTTAATTAAGCAATACAGTCATTTTTAAACAATAGTTGAGTTAAATAAAACTACCCAGCAGGTTGGGCAAACATTTAACCCTACAGCTGGGTTAAAACAACCCAATTGCTTGTTGTTTTTAACCCAGCATTTTTTTAGAGTGTAAGATTATTGGAGTACATTTTACATGAAAATACTATTTCAGTCTTTCTACTTCAAAATTTCATGTTATATTCCATGTTACTCTCCATTTCTTAGTAATGTTTGTAATATTTACTAGCAATTTCTGAGTGAAAATTGTTTTTATATAAATAAAAAAAATTTCAGTGTACAGTTACCATGGTAAAATAAGGAAAAGGCATGATAAAAAGCCTCATCAGTGGGTTACATAACCTCAATTCCCAATCTGGGTCAGGACTCACTGGAAACACTGACTTACTTGACTATGTAAAATCTCAGTTCATTTATTTTCTGATTGTGACTTTGTGGCACTGAACAGGATGTTTGGATCAGACCTTGTGCCCTGACTTGTGGCCTCTGCACTCTCACATGGCAGGTAGTGTGTTCAGCATGTTCTGGAGAGATATCGATTGGCTTTAGCAATCCTCGGAGGACATGTGTGTGTGCATATGTGTGTGTGAACTAGCAGAGAGGTCGCTTAGTATTAATAGCACACAGGAAGCTGAGTGGCCACTTGCTCGGCTCCCTCGTGACTGCGGTTGTAGCGGATGGATGCTGTGGAGGCCCGTTCTGTGAGGATGAGGGATACTCAAAGCCTGCTGGAGGCTGTGGGGGCGGACAGGAAGTGTGGTTGTGTTCAGAGATGACCTTAACTTACATGCGATACTTGTGTCCTGGTCCATTACAATGAACACAGTCCTAGCACTGCATGTGTGAGGGGGGTGTATGGTGTGTATAGTGATGGTAGAAATGTGACAATTTAGGTTGTTTGATCACCAGCTAATGTTATGACAACATAAATACTGGGTTTTGCTGTCCTACACATAAATGCAAGATATAATATATGACAGTGTTTTTGTGGGTTTTTTTTTTTTTTTTTTTTTTTTTTACTGTATGTCATGTAATCTCTTCAGTGGTAAATCAATATTCACATATAAATGTGATGTCAAATGTAGTCTCATGTAGCTAGACTTTTGCGTATTGACATATAGTCTGGTCTATTTTTGTGTGACCTACATGTAAGTACCGATCATAGTTCTTTCTTGTGATGTTCAAATTTGAAACCTATCATACAATATTTATGGCCAGTAAATTTATTTTTCTTATATACAGTATATAATGTATATTTGCTCACAATTGGCAGTTGATTTTGTACCCTGTACTCATATAAAAACGCCACATTTGGCATGTGCCCATGCAGCATCTGAGGCCTGAAGCTGTAACAATGTCAGATGTGGCATTTTTATGAGTCTGGTTGTTTTTACTTGGGTGTTTCATAGTGGGTGTTCGGAATAGAAATTGTCAGTTCATTTCCATTTCCTCTGTGCTTTATCAGCCTCTTATTAAACACCAGCAAATGGAAAGCAGTCATCAGTAGCAATAGTGTTAATGAAAACGAAAAAAATCAAATATTCATTAATTGACGTTATCCAATCATAATGCTCAGTTATTCCTCTCTTCCCTGTGGCCCTGTTCAATTCCTCTTTCCCCTTCAGAGGGCTTCAGATCAGGTGTGACGTGAAATTTATTGAAATAATGTCACTCAAAGGCACCAATGCTTCATGAGAATGTCATAAAAACCTATTAAAAATAAATTTTTATGGCCCTTTCTAAGAGTCTTTGTGTTTCAGTCCATTAACAATATTCCATCAACCTAGAATAGCACAGAGAATCCATATTTTCAGCTCATGGTTCTGAGTATTTATGTGTGTGTATGTTTTCCAAACATTAGTAAAAATACAATACAGACCTAAGAAAACTCTGACATCAGGGCAACTGGCTAGGCTGCAAATAAATGTATCAATTAAAAGTTATATTCAATAATAACCTTTAAAGTAATGTTCTGGGTTCAAGGTTAAGTGCACATGTTGATTACAAAAGACAATTATTTCAGTAGTCTGTAAAAGCAAATAAAATCACGTTTGCATTAATGCATTTACAGTGGAAGTATATTGAAGGGTTTTAAATCAGAAATTTGCAGCTTATCTTCGTTAAAGTACTTATTCCATATTGTCCTTTTTGTTGTGTGATTTATAGGCAGATAAACTTCTGGTTATACTTTACCAATGTAATTCCTGCAGGTAAATATTTTTCTTGGCAAATAGTTACTTTCTGGTATAGGCAAAGAGTTACTGGGTTTAAAAAACTTTACATGTGTAAGACAGAAGTAGAAAGATTACATATAACTAGTAGATATTCTGTCAAATGTTAACCCATATCAAGCCTATTAATACTTTTGAAATTTTAACATTGATTGTAATTCAATATCTTGCCCCCAAGACTTCCATTACTAGTGCATAACTCCAATTGAGTGTTTCCATTGTTTTGAATTTAATATTACAATTTTATTTTATTTTCAATTTGGTTTAGTGTTTTTTTGTTTGTTTGTTTTGTTTTTTACTGTATCATTTTAGTTTTAGTTTTTTCCCCCAGACATTTCTAGCTCAAGTTTTAGTTTTTATTTTTTAAAAATAGTATTTTATTATTATTTTATTTTAGAGCTGTGAAAGTTAAAGAATTAGTTTGCTTCAGAATTAAAATTTCCTGATAATTAACTCACCCCCGTGTCATCCAAGATGTTCAAGTTTTTCTTACTTCACTGGAAAAGAAATTAAGGTTTTTGAGGAAAACATTCCAGGAATTTTCTTCATATAGTGGACTTCAGTGGGGTACAAGGGGTTGAAGGTCCAAATTGCAGTTTCAGTGCCCTTCAAAGGGCTCTACACGATCCCGGACAAGGAATTAGGGTCTTATCTAGCAAAACCATTGGTCATTTTCTAAAAAATTAATAATTTATATACTTTTTAACCACAAATTGAGTTAGGTGAATAAATTATCAGGAAATTTTAATTCTGAAGTCAACTAACCCTTAAAGTCTTGTATTATTGCTAACTAGTGGCATTTTCATTTTTAATATGTAAGTGTTTTTGTAATATACCATTTAAATTACCATCAAAACTAAAATTTGTAGTCATTATGTTTTTTTAATTAAATATACAGTGCTCAGCGTAAATGAGTACACCCCCTTTGAAAAGTAACATTTTAAACAATATCTTAATGAACACAAAAACAATTTCCAAAATGTTGACAAGACTAAGTTTTATGTAACATCTGTTTAACTTATAACATGAAAGTAAGGTTAATAATATAACTTAGAGATCAAAATTTTCAGTTTTACTCAAATTAGGTTGATGCAAAAATGAGTACACCCCACTGAAAGTCTTTGGAGCAAAGCTACTTTTTAATTTAACAAGAATTCAACCACAGGTGAGTCTAATTATTCATTACACAGGTGTCCAGCAGACAGCTGACTATAAAAGGGTGTTAAAACCCCTTCTCATTTCATGCTGTCAACAATGGCACCGCATGGAAGAAAAACGTCACAAGAACTGAGAAAGAAAGAAAGAAATAAACAAACAAACAAAGAAAATAATTTCTTTACACCAGAAAGGTAAAGGCTACAAGAAGATCAGCAAAGCTTCACTTATCAGTCAGAATACTGTAACAAAAGTGGTACAAAAATGTAAAAAAGATGGAACTGCAACCATTTCACAGAGACGTCCAGGTCGTCCACAGAAGTTAACACCTTGACAGGAGCATCTTCTGATGAGAAGGGTTGAAGAAAATCGGCATGCGAGTTCACTGCAGTTATCTAAAGAAGTAGAAAGCCAAACTGTAGTGACTATTTCCCGTGACACAATGCGGCGTACACTGCAGAGGAATGGCATGCATGGGTGCTGTCCACGAAAGAAGCCTCTCCTAAAGCCCAGGCACAAAAAAGCCCACCTAGAGTTTGCCAGGGCCCATGCTGACAAAGATGCAGAGTACTGGGACTCTATACTCTGGAGTGACGAGACCAAGATAAATGTTTTTTGAACTGATGGCTTCAAAACTGTATGGTGTGTCGCAAAGGTGAGGAATACAAAGAAAAATGCATGTTGCCTACAGTGAAACAGTGTCCTTATGTGGGGCTGCATGAGTGCTGCTGGTGTAGGGGAGCTGCATTTCATTGATGGCATCATGAATTCACAGATGTACTACTCTATACTGAAAGAGAAGATGCTACCATCACTCCGTGCCATTGGTCGTTGTGCACTTTTCCAACATGACAATAATCCTAAATCCACATCTAAGGCCACTGTTGGATTTCTGAAGAAGAACAGGGTGAAAGTGATTCAGTGGCTCCTGATCTGAACCCAATCGAACATCTATGGGGAATTCTGAAGAGACAAGTTGAGCATCTCTCTCCATCCAGCATCCAGTCTCTAAATAAGGTAATTCTTGAAGAATGGAAAAAGATAAATATTGCAAAATGTTGCCAACTTGTTCGTTCCATGCCTACAAGACTTGGTGCTGTCTTTAAAAATCATGGAGGCCATGCAAAGTAAAGATGTAGTAGTTTTTGTTGTGGGGTGTACTCATTTTTCATCACCCTAATTTGAGTAAAACTGAAAAATTTGTAATCTAAGTTATATTATTAACCTTACTTTTATGTTATAAGTTAAACAGATGTTATATTAAACTTAGTCTTGTCAAAATTTTGGAAATTGTTTTTGTGTTCATTGAGATCCTGTTTAAAATGTTACTTTTAAAGGGGAGGTACTCATTTACGCTGAGCACTGTATTTTATTTTAGTTTCATGCTTTCAGTTTTTCCTAGTTACGTTAGTTTTTATTTCAGTTAATTAACATGTTTTAATGTAGTTTTTATTTAATAACACTTCTGCAACCACAATTATGCAAACAGTTTTTGCTTGTTTTTGCAAAGTGATGAACTAATATTTTTTTGATTAAGCATGTCACAGATATATCTTGAGTTATATTGAACCCAAAACATTTCTTTAAAGTAAACGGGTGAACATGGGGGTTGTGTGTTATTGCTTACGGTCAGACTGCCCCTGTCTGTCATTCCGCACAACAGCTGTTTTACTCAGTCCTGCATTCAGAAGACATCATCTCAGCTGCTAGCTATTGGCCAAATACCCCAGAATGCACCTTGTTCAGAAGCCAAAACCGACTGTGCTGATGTCATGGCATATCTATGCTTTGAAGCCTGACCGAATGCCGTTTAAAGCCTGGTGGTGCACTGGGGGCAACGTGTCCGCAGACAGAGGCAATCCCAGCCTCTCTAATGTTTTTGTCTGTGGGGTTTATGGGGTTTTCTTATCCTCACATTACACTGTTCAAGAGAGGCCACGCTTCAGGCTTTAATGCTCCTTTGTTCTTCCTCTGTGGCCACTGACAGAGGAGATACTGTGGCACGTGTTCACTGGTTGTCATAGTCGGACAATGTGTCTGTGTTGCTCTTGGCGACTGGGGATTGAGTTTGGGTTTTGCTTTTGAATTGTTCTCTTGAAATGCTATTTGAAAGTAACATTCCTGCCTCTTTTGAATTCTGTATGAACAACATCTGTGGCTTATACAATCATCTTCATCCCCCAGTTATGTGAAAATGACTGAAGACTAGCAGATCAGAGGGTTTTACAAATCTGTGTTATTTTTCTTCTGAGGTGGAATGACTGTTCTAGGTTGAGAAATATCTGATTATTTGTTACTTCTGGTCATGACATGAACTGATTATGACACCAGTCTCAGAATAGGCCAATATTTTAGACCACACCCTCTTACCAAAACCCCACCCTCTAACTCAAATATGCAAAATTATTCACAGGCAGAGAGAAATTCTGATTGGCTAAAAAATGGAGAGACTCTTTTTACAGAGTTTAAGACTGTCACACAAAGAAGAGTGATTTGTCAAGACACTTATTTCAGTGATCGCTTTCAAACAGAAGGGATATTTTATGTGTACTACTACACAAAATAACCCTTTTTGCAGCACCTTTAATTGTGATTTCTCGTTCATATTTACAAACTAAGAGATTAAATCAAATTATTATCTGTAGTAATTGGCAGCCAGTCACGGATGCTTTCCATGGAGATTTGAAATAATCCTTTATTCCTTTAAGGGTCGACATTGATACACAATGTATATTCATATAGCATATTTAGTCTTGAGTCTAGATCATGCAAATGTTTTTATTCTGCTATTATATTTTAAGCAGATGTCTTTGGTTATGGGAACCATTTGCTTCCTCATAGCAGCTGTTTGTGGTTTTTCATAGTCAGGATGGGAAAAACGAGTCCAAAAATAAATAAATATGTGACCCGTCCTGGCAAAATGAGTCGGAATGCACACTGGCTGATTTCCAGCTATGGGCAAAACAAGTTGAAAAATGTAAATTTTGGTCAAAATTGAGGTTTTCACAAAAATTAGTTCATTAAGCCCTCGTCTAGTGATCCCAATGCTCCAAATAGCAATTAAACATCTAAAAGTATCTTTATTTGTATGTTTTCTGGGAGGAGTACCTTTCCTTTGACCATACGTTTTTCTCTGCTCACTTCTCGACTTCTTCCCTCAGTACAACTTCTACGCTCAGCATTCCAACTTTGTGAATATTCATAGCGAAAATGATTTTCATACTCATGCAGATGTAAACAAAACGATCTTACTGACTGATAGATCCGAAGTGTGTGCACAGACGCCTTAGCGTGCAATCCCGATATACACAGAATTGGAGAGTGTTCACGCAAACATTATCTGTTATGTCTTTAGTAAACGTTTGGTTAACTGTTGGAAAGAAACATCTGGGGCCCTATTAGTGTTGTCAAAAGTACCGGTACTTCGGTACCAAGTCGGTACTGAAATTTTGAAAATGTGACGATACCAGCATTTCTGTAGTACTGGTAGTACCGAGAATCCGGGTATATTCGGTACCCACTGTGGCAGTATTTACATGAATATGACACGAGTGAAGCACAAAGCTTTGTTTACAAAAGAAATAATAGGTTAGCAATTAAATGTGATTTCGCAGCCATGGAAACATTTTGGTTAATGCCAAATGAGAGAGGTACGCGAGTCCATACATTTAAGCTTTGTATTCTGTTTTGCGAATCACGACCTGGTCACCCGATTAGCAGAGAATTTAACAATATTCCATTAGTTATTCCACTGAACATCTGTTCTTTTCCCAAATCTTCACTCACGCAGGGGATTATAAACGTTTCTTTCGTTCGCATTTAGGCATATTAGGCTATTCGCATTCTAGAAAAAACACCGCAGAAACCTTTTTGCTTGCACGTCAATTTCTATTTAACAGAGTTTGTGCTTGTTATTAGACTTTATAAGGCGCGTCAAGTTTATTTGTATAGCGCATTTCACACACCAGTGATTTTTACTTTCGCTTTCTCTGGCAGCGCTAAACCAAACATAGCCTGAATGTCTTTCCCCTGCGGAGGATAAAACTCGCTCTTAAGACCTTTTACAACAAGTGTCAGTTGTTTGTAACATCAGGAGATAACGAAGATATTATTAAAGAGAAATGGTCTCTTTCCTGCTTGTGTCCCACATCCCTCTCAAAGCGCAAAGCAGTCTATATCATAGTAATAACGGGGCTTTGGCTATGACGCGTCTTTGTGTGGAAATAAAAAACTAATGCTTTTTGAAATAATATTACAATTTCTTATTATTTAGGTTACCATTATTTACCGATATTTATTTCATAGTTTTACAGGCTGTAGTGTGTTGTTTCACTGACGGAATAGCTAAAATAAACACGCACCACGTCTGTTACCCCTGTTGAACAAACGAGCATATGCTGATAAAGTAGGTTTTGAAGCTGGTATGGCGGTTTGAGCTGGTTTATGCTGGTCCAGGACCAGTTTAGGACTAGCATGGACCAGCAGGACACGTTTAGAACCAGCATTTGACCAGCATACAGCTTCAAAACCTACCTTACCAGCATATGCTGGTTTTTTCAACAGTACACAATGGATGTTTGAGCATTTTTTTTTTTCTTTTTTCAAAATGTATTTAATTGAGGTAGCCTATATATACACACACAAACATACACACTCCAAATCATATTTAATGTTTTTAAGATAGGCTATATAAATAGTTAAATAGTTCCAATAGATTTTGCTGTGGTACCGAAATTGGTACCGAGAACTGTAAAATTTTCATGGTATTGGTACCGACTACTGGAATTTTGGTACCGTGACAACACTAGGCCCTATCATACATCCGGCGCAAGGCAGTGCCAGGTGCTACACAAGTGTTTTTTGCTATTTTCAGCCCGACTCAGTTATCATCTTTTTTTTTTTACGTTGAATAAAGTCGTTGTTTAAATAGCAAATGCAGTTGTGCCCATTTGTGCATGCTAGACTGAAAACAAGGTTTTGTACAGGCACATTGTTGGCGCTTTGCTATTTTGAGGCAACTGAAATAGACTGCGCCATTGACCAACAAAAACCTGGTGTAAAGTCAATACCACATTAAAAATATATATATATATATATATTTAAAGAGCATGTTAATAATATGCGCCTATTAGGTGGGGGCACAGCGCGCGTACACTCTGCTTATTACACACACAGGGACGCGCAGCAGTACATTATTAAAAATAAAAGGATTACAATGTAAAAGATTATTATTGTGTGCATAAAGATAAAAATGCTTTGGTGGAATTTGGCTTTTCCCGTAGACAGTCTGCTCACGCGCTTTAACCTCGCGCATGAGCAGATCCATTTCTTTGCTAGAGAAGCGTTCAGTTTTTCCTCTTACAAATTCTGCCATGTAAATAGCAAATCTGTCATGGCGCGAGCGTAACTGGCTTTTAAAGGGAATGGGAGATGAGACTGATTGGTTTATTGCACGTTACGCCCAAAACACACCCATTACTCATTAAGAGAATAGGAACAACCCTTTTAGACCATGTGCCAGACCCGCCGACCATTTTTCCCATCATTAAACTAGCAAAAGTGGATTCAGACACGCCCTAAGTGCACTTGCGCCGTGCACTTTAGACCATGCGCTTAAAATAGGGCCCCTGATATGTAACATTATATTAGATACATGTGGTACAGTAGGTCTTAATATAGCATGTAGGCTGTCTATTTCATTAATGTTAATCAACAGTTGTGGAATCATAGAACTTCATTTATAGCTTATGTAATTTCAGATACTATATCCCATTATAACCCTCTTCAACCACAGTGCATCCATGCTGCATGTGATTTGTATGTTAGCACCCCAGGGAACCTAACAGACGGAAGCATCAGATTTCTCTTATCCAGTGAATTTCTCAATCCTGCTCCAGGAAGCAGTGATATTGATTCTTTCCCATGCTGTATTAAAAGTGCTGTGTGTCCTGAACACATCTTAATGGAACTAGCACTTCCTCCTACTGGTTTCATTTGATTCCCATCCAATCTATAATGCACATCTTCCTGTCTGTCAAATGTGGTTAATGTGTTTTAGTGACACGCAAAGTAACCTTTAACCTATGTTGAACGGCCCCAAGCCGGTGAGGCCTGACAATGTCATAAGCTTGGATAAATGCTTCAAATTATCTGTGTGGTCACAAGTAGATCTTACAAAGCATTGTCTTGTATTAGCTGTGGAGTACTACCAAACAGGTTCATGTGAACTTGATTGCATGAGATTAAATTAGTCTGCAGCAGTGTGTGTTACAGAGCTCAATACATACAACTGCCTTTAGAGCTACAACGACAATATACTGATATATTATTCTCAGTCTAATGAAATAAAATATGGGGGTTTGGGTTATGAAAAATATATATACTTGCAGTCAAAACATTTTACATTTTGGTCTTTATTATTATTATTTTCCAAAATGTATATAACATAAAAGTATAATATAACAAATGCTAATTATGTTGTGACCAAAAATTATAAAATTAATACACAAAACACAATTGTCTAACATGTAATCTTTAATTTAGCATTTTAACTATTAAATAAAAAGATTAAAAAATTGTTTTTATTAAAAAAAGAATAAATTATATTTCCCTTTATAAATGAATTAATTTCAATCATATATAAGCATAAATCTTCAGATCAGTTTTGTAAAATGTGTCCAAACTCTATCCATTCATTGTAATGTTTTTTTTTTTGTTTTGTTTGTTTTTTTATGACAAAACTTTAACATGTTTGTCATTTTAGCCTTTTTACCGACAGACAACAGAAGCTTTTGGTAACTATAGACCTTCGGTAAAGTAATGTAAAAACCAGAATATGAAATGTTATTTCAAGAATGAAAAGAGACATTTCTTTGAGGGCAGCATTTCTTTCATCTGCCAGATCCTGACAAGCAATGTGTCTCATGTGGAAAATGCTGCTTTGCATTTACGGTAAACTCTGGGCATATTTTTGACTCTTATGTATTTTTAGCTTATGTTTTTCAGAGGGTTCATGGTCAATGGCCATTTGCTACAGTATGTGGTGCCAATGTCATGACATCTTTTATAGGCATTTTTTCCTGTTGAAATGGAACGCTTGACCGTCTGTTGACTTCCTGTTTCTGCTTACGAGCAGTGGACGGAACACTGAGATCAGGAAGAAGGAAATGTACCTCCTTGGGGACAGTCAGGGAATGTTCTGTGATTTTACTCTTTATCCTCTCTCACCTGCTTATGTAACACATCCTTATAGGCAAACTTAGAAACAAACAGAGCAGCTGGACAAGGAAGCAAGTCTGTTGTTCATACATACTGTGGAATTGAGTTTCATTATGCAGTGAGAACAGAGTCAACAGTTCTCATTCTTGTTAAGTAAATCTTCCATTTCCTGGAATTGCTTACAATGCATATTTATGCATTCTCAATGACATTTGACCTGTTTTAATGAATATTCATGTTCACTATTCATGAATATTAATTCAAAAACCCATGCATTCCATCTGAAGTTAATGCTAGAATAAATCAAGAAGCTACATTGATTTTACCATGGGAAAATATCTACTGCATGGTCTCAAGTGATGTAGAACTTCTATAAAATGACTGCAATAGCAATATGATAAAACACCTTAAAGTTCAGTTTGATTTAAAAGGGATAGTTCATCCAAAAATGAATTCTGTCATTAATTACTCACCCTCATGTTGTTCCAAACCCGTAAGACTTTTGTTCATCTTCAGAACACAAATAAAGATCTTTTTGATGAAATCTGTGAGCTTTCTGTCCCTCCATTGACAGCTACGCAACTGAAACTTTGACGCTTCAAAAAGTTAATAAAAAAGATTGTAAAATTAATCCATATGATTTGAGCGGTTTAGTCCAAATTTTCTGAAGAGACTCAATCACTTTATATGATGGTAAACAAATTGAATTTAGGCTTTTATTCACATTTAAACATTGATCAGCAAACATAAACAGAAGATCAATCAAACCTGCTTGATGCTCAAGAATAAACCTCTTCCAGAATCTCAAACGTGCTTCGTAACACATGAGAATGAACCTCATTGCTATTTTGAGGCAACTGAAATAGACTACGCCATTGACCAACTAAAACCTGGTCTAAAGTCAAAAGCCCAAATTTTCTGCTAATTACACACACAGGGACACGCAGCAGCACACAAACATGCCAAATATTAAAAATAAAAGGATTACAATGTAAAAGATTACTATTGTGTGCATAAAGATAAAAATGCTTTGGTGGAATTAGACTTTTCCCATAGATGGTCTGCTCACACGCCTTTACCTCGCACTCAAGCAGATCCGTTTCCTCGCTAGAAAAGCGTTCAGTTTTTCGCTTGCAAATTCTGCCATGTAAATAGTGAATCCGCCATGGCTTGAGCGCAACTGGCTTTTAAAGCGAATGGGAGATGAGACTCTGATTGGTTTATTGCATGTTACGCTCAAAACACACCCATGACTCATTAAGAGAATAGGGACAACCCTTCTGGACCATGCTTTCCTCAACAAACTGCATGACAGGTGTTTGTAGAGTGATTTACAATGAACAAGGCTCATCCAGTCAGATTTTATAGCCAGAATTATCCATTTTATAAAATGTGATTTACAGTGAACAGCCTGAAGGAGGCCATCATGGTTAATGGTGATATCCACATAAACTACATCACTGCAGGACATGTGTGAAAGACATGTAAAACTACAAGGATATCAGTATATCTTTCCATCCTGCCATCTCTGCCTCCTTCTCACTGTGGTTTGAAAGTTGATCGGCCGGCCCAGTGTAGAGCTGGAGTGAAGGAAAATGAGCAGGCTGCTATTTTTAGACTCCCTGGCAGGTGGACAGAACCAGAGCACGTCTATATATAGAGCTGAAGGGAGCGGGAGAGCATGTCAGAGACGGGTATGCTGGGAGTGCATGTCATGGCGGTGCCCTGAGTGGCGATCTGACTCCGCCCTGGGGCCGCAGCACTTCCTGTGTATCAGTCACCATGCCGAACCGCTTCTGTTCTGGTGTCTGTCACCGTGTCTGGCACTGATGGCTTGTGGGAGGCCGATTGGGCAGACGGTGTGTGAATTATTGAGCAGATGGGGAGTTTCTGTGAGGAAAATGTCGTGGATGCATATCACATTTCACCTTGCACATAAACCTTGTCCTTACGTGTGTTCTCGCTCTGGCACCCACAGCACTTTATCATTCATTTATAATTTGATATATATATATATATATATATATATATATATATATATATATATATATATTTACTGCCTGCCCAAAAAAAAAGTCACTGTTTGGATTTATATAGGCAAATGCTAAAGAGTCTATGACTGAATCATTATTGCAGCGATTGCTAGCATGTTATATGTTTGGAGTCCAGACCCTGAAGGGTTAGTTCACCCAAAAATGAAATTTCTGTCATTAATACTCACCCTCATGTCGTTCCAAACCCTTAAGACCTTCGTTCATCTTTGGAACACAAATTAAGATATTTTTGATGAAATACGAGGGTATCTGATCCACACTGCAACGTTATTGCACCTTTTGACGTCCAGAAAGGTAGTAAAAACATTGTTAAAATAGTCCATGTGACTACAGTGGTTCAACCTTAATGTTATGAAGCAACGAGAATACTTTTTGTGTGCAAAAACAAAGCAAAAATAATGACTGTGACGAGCAGGGCGGGCGAGAGCCGTGAGGGAACGGCGCGAGGACGGTGACGGGAGTGATAATGAGCGTGACGCTCATTAGTGGCGTGCCGGCCTCGAGTCTCTCACGGAGGAGCTCCGGAGGCATAAAAGGAGGAGCGACTACAATGAAGGACGAGAGAGGACCAGGCCTGGACTTTATTTTATGTTTTATTATGTTTGTGTGGCCGGCAGACGTCCGCGAGGGTCTGCCGGCATTACTTTCGTTTTTGTTCTTTGTTTATTTTGCATTAAAGTTACGTTGAATGTTCGCCGGTTCCCGCCTCCTTCTTCCCATATTTACGAACTGTGTTACAATGACTTTATTCAACAATTTGAACCATTGTCATATGTAGTGAAGTCAGTGTAGGCTTCCTTGTTTACATCCAAATGCCGGCTCATTAGTGGCCGGATCCTGCATCAGCATCACATGCATGCGTCCTGCTGTTCATGTGTTCAGTAAATGTAATTACAAATAATATTTCAGAGTATTACTGTATTTTTGATCAAGTAAATGCAGATTTGCTGAGAGCCTGATAAATACAGCTCTTATTGATATATTATATTATATTATATTATATTATATTATATTATATTATATTATATTATATTATATTATATTATATTATATTATATTATATTATATTATATTATATTATATTTATATAGTAAACCCTTTTAACTCCTTTTTTAAAAGTGTGGCTTGAATGTAGTTTAGTTCTACTTTACTTTAAGAGCAGCCTGAAGCTTAGGAAGTTAGTAGCTTCCGCAACACTGAACAATAATGTATATGAATGTAATATTTTCCATGGGCCGACAATGAATATCTGGTCGCAGAGTTCCGCAGAAATTTCTACAAGTTTCCTCAAAATTTAAATGCTTGTCATTCACAAACTTTTATGTTACATCCTTACCTTTTGGGTTTTCACTGATTAAATATTTCAACTAATTTGATTCAGGTATCAGCTAGCAATAGGTGTGTAAGGTCTGTTACTCTCATTTTTCCTCATTTAAATCCAGTAATCAGAAATGGATGTGGTAAAGTACATAAATCCTGTTAGAGTTTGCTTGTTTAAGTAGTGCTGACAGAAGATGGACCATTGGGAACTTTTGAATCGGGGAGGTTTTGAACTTAGATAAAGATTAATAAGATTTCTCAGGGATTAATAAAGCACAATAGCTTTAATGTCATGTCAACACACGCAGAGAGATGATCATGCCATGCAGAACATGAATGGTGTGTCAGGGGCTGATAGTCAGTTCTGAAGGATGATGTCTAATTCCCAGTCCTATAATCTCAGACCTTAAGAGAGGTGTCAAGAGCAGAGATGCTTCAGTCACATTTGTTTAACGTGACGGCTCAGGTCCAGTGTGGAAACACAGGAAGAACAAGCCCTAGCAGCGCTGTGTTTGTGATAAGATGGCTGCTGCTCCAGTGGTTACACTGATGGGTTTTGTCCACATGCAGACATGTGCTTGTGCTAGATAACAGCAGCTCTGCTCAAGTCAACCTGTCCAATTCATTCGGTTGAATACCTGCAGGGCAGAAAGGAGAAGGAAGATGAGGAAGCCTGAGATGCTACAAAGAAGCTTTACAATCATGGAGGCCAGACAGAAGACTCATTGTCTCTGCCAATCACATATTCTAGTATGGCACTTATGTTTTATGAATATTAGAGGATTGAAATAGAAATTTTGGTTGATGTAATTTTCTATTTTGTTATTTTATTTTTTAACATATTTTTTTTATGAATTTTATAGAATGTATTAACCTATCATTATTTTGTAATATTTTTAATTTTATTTTTAGATGGTTATATTTATTTTATATAAAAAACACCAACACTTCTTATTATCAACAGTGTTGGAAACAGTTTGTCCTTAATATGTTGTGTGGAAATTGTGATGCACCAAAAGTTTGGGGTCAGCAAGTTTTTTTTTAAGAAATTCATATTTTTATTCAGCAAGGATGCATTAAATTGTTCAAATAAATGATGTTTGTTGAACTTTTTATTCATCAAAGAATGTTGAATGAAAATGTATCACAGTTTCCAAAAAATAAAATAAATAAATATTAAGCAGCAAATAATGGATAGTAATTATTCAGCAGCAAATCAGCATATTAGAATGATTTCCAAAGCATCATGTGACACTGAAGACTGGAGTAATGATGCTGAAAATTCAGCTTTGACATCACAGGAATAAATTATATTAAAAAAATAAATATATATATATATATATATATATATATATATATATATATATATATATATATATATATTTCACAATATTACTGTTCTTACTGTATTGTTATACAGTATATCCTTGTATTGTAAATAAATGCTAATAGCTAATTAGAATACAATATCTTTTTTTCTTCTTTAACTATTCTCTGTTGAAAAGCCATAAGGATAGTATGTTTTGTGATGGGAAGAATCTGTGTGGTAAGAAGCATTTATCTCTGAAGCATTTTGGCATGAAAGTAGCTGCCCTCTTAAAGTGGCACGCAAGCACTCATATTTACAAACCATCAAAATCACTCGGACTCCTGCTGACATGCACGCTCTCACAGTAATTACCCTCAGAATGCATTTAGCATGCATGCATACACACAAGAAACCACATGCTACAGACCGTACGTAGTAATAAGCATGCACACAGATGCACTTCAAACCCTTTAATAATGCTCCCACAAGCTGTCTGTTCCTCTACATCTTGACATGTGAACATACAGTACTGTAAACGCTCGCATTCACTTACTCTTTCTGTGGCTCTATTCCATAACCTAATGAACTGCCTGCGTACAGTAGGCTGCATTGTAATACTTTATATACGTGCTCATGCTGAGAAGGCTTTTCCAAAATGTCAGCAGCATAGTTGTTTCTAAAACTGCTTCTTTTGGACAAATCTATGTATCCTTCACAGAGAAGGCCATCTTAGAAGGCTTCGCAATGAGCTCAGTGAAAAGAATTCATACAGAAAGGTGGATGACTTGATTCAGTACTAAAATTGTTGATAAAAATTTTTTTTAATCTAATTTAAAAATTGACTGTTTTACCTAATAGTAGTGAGTGCATGTATTTTAGTGTCATGTTAAAGCTTAAGAACTCATTAACGCATTTGAATATGTGTAATCCTTTACTACAAACTGTGATGTACTGTGTATTCTGACACCTTTCAATCAGAACCAGCAATAACTTCTTGAGCAGTTTGAGCTACAGTAGCTCATCTGTTGGATCGGACCACACGGGCCAGCCTTCGCTCCCCACGTGCATCAGTGACCCTTGGCTGCCCATGACCCTGTTCCTTCCTTGGAGCATTTTTGATAGATACTGACCACTGCAGACCGGGAACACCCACAAGAGCTGCAGTTTTGGAGATGCTCTGACCCAATCATCTAGCCATCACAATTTGGCCCTTGTCAAACTCGCTCAAATCCTTACGCTTGCCCATTTTTCCTGCTTCTAACACATCAACTTTGAGGACAAAATGTTCACATGCTGCCTAATTTATCCCACCTACTAACAGGTGCCGTGATGAAGAGAGAATCAGTGTTATTCACTTCACCCATCAGTCGTAATTTTATGCCTAATCAGTGTATATAATACATATATAATTTTAGCAACATGATTGGGGATTTAAAACACCCAGTCGTGATGTCATGAACAATGATTTGTAAAGCATATCGTACAGTCTGACATAAGATCGCTGTTGTTGTTCAGTCTACTGAGATCTCACACATATCGTACGATCTGACAAGCAACATCGTAAAAGACAGAAAAAAAATGCAGTGGACTTTAGAAGGTATCTCAGTAGGTTTTGAAACAGAGCCTTTATCTCTTTCTTCCACTTTCATTCTGACATCTTCTATAAATATTGCCCTGCCTAGAGGGTTCAAAGGAAAATGTCTCTCCTCTCGTTCTCCATTACACGCACAGTTAAAGTTTCAAGCACCACGGAAGACCTGTTCCAATCAGCTCCTCTATAATGACTGAGAAAACCCCACGCTGGGTGAATTAGTTGGAGTTCCTGACGGATTATGGAGGCTGATTGAATTGTGAGTAAAGAGGGAGTTGGGGGGAGGGGCTGCGTTGATGGGGGAAGGGTACGGTTAGCTGATCTGGCACAGCAGTCGGGTTTCTTCTGTGATTGCTTCAATTAGCTGATCGAGCCGCTGTCTCTGCAAATGGCTTTGGCGGGGTTGCCATGGAAACGACGCTATGGCCCCATCTTCACCTCGTGCTCTCATCTCTGAAGGGGGGGAGGGGTAGTAATTGTGCTGGAAAGGTCCTTACGTGTTCAGTTACATGTGTTGCGGCGTACAACATGCAACGGCTTCCGAAATGTGAAGTGCCAATTACACCACAAAAATGGAAATTTTGTCATTATTTAACATTCATATCACAAAATGTCAAAAAAAGCACCATAAAAGTTGACCGTATGACAAGTACATATGTTCCATATAAAAAGTTAATATCAGGAAGCAGTGATGTTAAAATTCTGGCCAAAGCTGATATAAACCGATAATTATTTCCATGTTATGTCCAATGTTATTTTATCATTGAGATACTATTATAGTTTTTTATTAATATTTTGAATTAGTTATTATTTTTATAATTTCTGTTTTCATTTTATGTCTATATAGTTTTTATTAATTTTTATTTCAGTTTTAGTTTGTTATTTTAGTACACAAACTAAATGAAAATTAGAAATGTTTCCTTGGAAATTACCCGAAATAAAATAAGTTTTATTATTTTATTTTATTTTATTTAAAGCTGATTTTATTTCAAGTAACAAATGTTTATTTTTTTATTTTATTTTTTTTAGATTCAGTTTAATATAATAACCCTGGTTATGGCAGATAACCAATAAATGTTAGATATTAAAATTATAATATATTATTATAATTAATATTTCTAAGTGATATAAACTATAAAAGCTATCATATTTTATCCAATTAAATTAAAATTAAAGCACAAAAAAAAAACTAAAATTATTTTAAATGCTACAAATGAATTATAATGTACAGTATGAAAAATTTATATTCATTTTCAGTTTGAGTAAAGATTACATTTAACAATTATTCAGTGAAAGTGTTGGTCCCACTTTATATTAAGTGGCCTTAACTACTATGTACTTACATTTAAATGAATCATTTGATACTATGCACTTATTGTGTACATACATGTTTTTATAATGTACTTATATTTTAAAAACACCTGCATGTAATTACATCTGTAATTCATTTCTGTAATTGCATTTATAATTACACTGTTGACCCATCCCTTACACCTTACCCCTACCCTTAAACCTACCCATACCACCAAACCTGTCCCTAACCTTACCCATATCCACCTCAATAGCAGCAAAAGTGATTTGCAATTCAATATGAACCCAATAAGTACATTGTACTTATTTTTTATATAAGTACATAGTAGTTAAGGCTAGTCAATCGCTAAACCCAAAGTGTTTTTAAATATTAACTTTGAGTGGCCTTTAGATGATGACGAAGGTAATCTAAATGTAAAAATGAAATTAACATGCACAATTAAATATCCAAATGGGAAATATGTAATCTAGGTTTGGACTTTCATCTATTAGACTTTTGATCTATTGCGATTTAATTTGCTCATGAAACATAAGCAGTTTTTTATTGGTTAATATTAATTACTCCAACCTACGTAACCATCAGCATAAAACAAAATGACGTGCACTGATGAATTATGCTCCAATAATACCAGGAGCAATTCTTAAGAAGGTCACCAGGGTCAGTTCTGATATCATGTTGACTTTAAGGCTTTAGAGGTGGAGGCCTAAGGTTAGTCTAAGGTGAGGTCATAATTATGATGGCTTTATAAAATAGAAAGGTCATTACGTGTGCAGGATGCGTGATGCAGTACATGTGTATTTGTTTGTGTTCAGGGCTTTGCTGTTAAAGGGATAGTTCACTCAAAAAGGAAAATTCTGTCATCATTTACTCACCCTCATATCATTCCAAACCTGTATGACATACTTTCTTCTGCCTAACACTGTTTTGTTTTTGTCCCTGCAGTGATAGCCAATGTGGACCAAAGAAGAAGGTCATACAGATTTGGAGCAACATAAGGGGTGAGTAAACAATGACAGAATTTTCATTTTTGGGTGAGCTATTCCATTAAGCCTTCAGATGTAGACCGCTGACCTATGAGACACTTGATTGAAGGCCAGGAGTGACATATCAGCTGTGGAAGGTGTGAAGTATGATGAACATGTCCAGACAGCAGCTGTGATTCACTGTGATCCACTCAGACTGTGTGACTTCACACCCAACCGCACAGATTCACTCCAAAATACCCAACACACCCCGTCACCTCTGCACTCATGACACCACTGTCAACAAATAACAGACAGAAACAGATCATTGGGTAAATTTATATATAAACATATTCTAAAAACAAAGTAATTGCTCATAAAAAGAAAATGAAAAGTCTGTAAGACCAAGTTTGGGGATGTTTTGAACAAACATTTAGCAGAACCATCATTGCTGTCATAATTGGTTGTATTTATTTGATCAAAAATACAGGAAAACTGTGATATTGTGAAATATTGTTATAATTTGAAATAACTTTTCTATGTTAATATATTTTAAAATGTTATATACTTGTGTTGGCAAAGCTGAATTTTCAGCATCATTACTCCACTCTTCAGTGTCACATGATCCTTCAAAAATCATTCTAATATGCTGATTAAGAAATTGATATTTCTGATTATCACCAATGCTGAAAACAGTTGTGCTGCTTAATATTTTTGTGGAAACCCAAAGTAAACAGCATTTATTTGAAATTGAAACATTATAAATGTCTTTACTGTTACTTTTTTTATCTATTTTTCTAAATCAATTTTTATCAATTTGAAGAGGACCTACTATGGAAGCTTCTTTCTGCCACGGAATAAAAAAAAAAAGATAATTGCAACTTTTTATCTCATAATTCTGACTTTTTTGTCACAATTGCGAGTTTAGAATTGTGAGATATAAAGTCACAATTGCACGTTATAAAGTCAGAATTGCAAGATGTAAACTTTATACATATAGTTTTTATTTTGCAATTCTAACTTTATAACTCGCATTTGTGAGTTTATATCCCACAATTCTGACTTTATAACTTACAATTGCAACTTTATATCACGCAATTCTGACTTTATAACACACAATTGTGACATTATATCACACAATGACTTTATAACTTGCAGTTGCGAGCAGTTCTGAGAAAAAAAATTGCAGAATTGTGAGATAAAAAGTCGCAATTACCTTTTTATTTTTTATTCAATGGCGGAAACATGCTTCCATAATTATACCCTTTTCCAGAGTCTTGATTTTGTGTTTGCGCTCTGCTAGAATAGGTTTTCATGCTTGAATGTTCAAAAAGCACATTATTTTTTCATAATTTACATTGCTGCAGAACCTCTCTTCCCAGTCTGTCACTAACACTCTCTTTAATTCTGATCTCTATGAAGCCCCTCCATCTGAATATTGCATTATGCTCTGATTGGATGACTAGACCAGTGTGTTGTGGTTGCTCAACCACTTCGAGCATGTTTCACACCCCTTAACATAACCACAAGTTTCAACACGCTAATAATGCAACTCAACCAGCCTTCATTTTTGTGCATGCCTTGGGCAGGAATTATTTAAATGAGCAATATTGTGACGTGTATGTTTGGGAGTTCAGAAACAGCTTACTGATATAGAGAATAACTGCCTTTGGAGTGGATTTGTGCTTTGTAACTTTGCAGACATTTTTCATGCTCAAACAGCAACACACTGAATAAAGTTGAAAATGTAAAAAAGCATAATAAGACCTCTTTAGGTGCCCTTGAATTAAAAATTGAATTTATCTTGGCATAGTTAAATAACAAGAGTTCAGTACATGGAAATGATATACAGTGAGTCTCAAACTCCATTGTTTCCTCCTCCTTATATAAATCTCATTTGTTTAAAAGACCTCCAACGAACAGGTGAATCTCAACATAACACTGACTGTTATGTAATCATTAATATGTATGCCCCCAATATTTGCATATGCCAGCCCATGTTCAAGGCATTACACAAGGGCAGCCAGTATTAACGTCTGGATCTGTGCACAGCTGAATCATCAGACTAGGTAAGCAAGCAAGAACAATAGCGAAAAATGGCAGATGGAGCAATAATAACTGACATGATCCATGATATCATGATATTTTTAGTGTATTTGTAAATTGTCTTTCTAAATGTTTCGTTAGCATGTTGCTAATGTACTGTTAAATGTGGTTAAAGTTACCATCGTTTCTTACTGTACTCACGGAGACAAGACTGATGTTTTTTAAACACTTGCAGTCTGTATAATTCATAAACACAACTTCATTCTTTATAAATCTGTCCAGCAGTGTGTAATGTTAGCTTTAGCCACGGAGCACCATCAAACTCATTCAGAATCAAATGTAAACATCCAAATAAATACCATACCTACGCGATTAGACATGCTGCATGACGAACACTTTGTAAAGAACAATTTTGAGGGTTATATTAGCTGGGTGAACTTTGTTTATGCTGTTAAAGGCAAGCGCGAGCTCCGGCTCATATTTAATGATGCCCCAAAATAGGCATTTAAAAAAAATTATTAAAAAAAAATCTATAGGGTATTTTGAGCTGAAACTTCAGACACATTCAGGGGACACCTTAGACTTATATTACATCTTTTAAAAATATGTTCTATGTAACATTTAATGCTTCCTTACTGAATTTCTTTCACCCCAAATGTTTAAACAGTAGTGTATGCCTTTTCTGTTTCTCAAAAGCAGAAACGTTTCTTAGAAACATCTCCTTTCAGGGAATTATCTTTGTTAGAATCAGTTAAGAAATTTACAGTTGTCGTAAATCTATTTTGAACAACCTGACCTTGAGTTCTGAGCCAGATATGAAGAAATAGCAACAAAGTCCGTGCCTCCGCTGACCTCAGATGAGCCTGAGTTAATGATGATCTCGGTTCCTGCTGGTCTCATACTGGGCCAACCAGCCATGATATCCTCTCAGTCAGTGTCTGGAAAGCATGGACCTGAGTCACACTTCCCTCTGACTGATGAAAGTAGGGCTAGATTTTATAACAGGTGCAGTTAGAAGAAACAACTTTCCTGCCATAATTGGTCTGCATAAATATTCACCATCAGATGGTGGGTTGAATTCAGGTGTGTGTGGGTAATCCTCTCCTAAATAGTTTTGTTCTAAAAGAACACTGTGTAAGACCTTTTTGTCCTTACATAACCTCAGGCAGAGACTGATATGGCTGTTTGCGTTTTTTGACCCACCCAAATGCAATTATTGGGAGTTTATTTTGGGTTTAGTGATTGACATTTGATGAAGCAGATTTAATGTTTGTATTGTAATTAGTGGTGTTCTGTTCATCACTATTGCTACTGCTCATACTTAACTATAAGTATTAAACATTATTGCATAACTGTTTGTGCTATAGTCACGAATAATACCTCAAATTGTTCAGTAAAGGTGTGCTATTGCATTTCTAAAATATTTGACTCAAAATTTTTACCTGATGGATGATAAAATGGCCAAAAAGATAATTTAGACTTGGTGCAACAAACAACCACCATAGAAACCACATAGAAATTTGCTCAAAACCACTCTGAACACCTTAGCAACTGCATAAAATGTTTCATTATTAGGGCCCAAGCGAAAATTCGCGCAGGGCCCTCTTGTTCTTCTAAGGATTATTAGGGCCCAAGCGAAAATTCGCGCAGGGCCCTCTTGTTCTTCTAAGGATTATTATTATTTTTTATTTTTTATTTTTTTTTTTCCGTCTTCCGGGGCTTTTTGGGGGCCTTAACATGCTCAAAAACTCTTGAAAATTGGCACACACATTGGAATCCGCGGCCATTAGGACGCCGGAGAGGCTGGTACCCGGGCGTGGCAGGGGGGCTCGACAGCGCCCCCTTGAAAAAAGTCTGAAAATTTGGTCCATATATTAAACATGCTTGCACGTATTAGTATGAAACTCGGTACACATATAGACCTCATCGGGCCGAACAACTTTCGCGCTCTAAGTTAATCGCCACGCCAACAGGAAGTCAGCTATTAAGGGTTGTTTGAAAAACGCATGCTCTGGAATTTGATATACTCCTCCTAGACGATTAATCCGATCGCCACCGAACTCGGTCAGCATGAAGTCAAGACACTGATGATTAAAAATTGCCAGGGGATTTTTGATATCTCGAACGGTTTGGCCGTGGCGAGGCAACGAATTTATGGCGAGAAAAAGGAAACAGGAAATGTGTTATAACGTCTTAATACATATATTGATCTTTATGAAACTTCACGAGTGCGTTCGTTATAGGAGTCTGATCACATGGATGTGACTATTGTGAGTCAAAGTTATAGCGCCACCAACTGGCAGCAGGAAGTGTATCACTTTTTGAAATGTTTTGAGATCACCCTCTTATTTTTACCTGATTTGCTTCAAACTTCATCAGTGTAATGTCAATACACAGCAGATGTAGACCTATGACAGGATTTTTGATATTTGAAATATTGTTGCCATGGCAACAGGTCAAACTGTAATAATATTCTTGAGTGTTTTTGAGGCTCTTAACATGCTTCAAATTGCATGAAACTCGACACACACATCAATATTGTCAACCAGTAGACATGGACAAAGCCATAGAAATGGGCGTGGTGGAGGGGCTCAGTAGCGCCACCTTTTGACAAAAGTGGGGGGTTAGTTTTTCCTACAGTCACCAAACTCGGTACACATATTATTCTCATCAAGCCGGACAATTTTCTAATTTACATTCATTAGCTCCGACCAACAGGAAGTCAGCTATTTTGGTTTGAATGTTAATTTTTTTGAAAAAACAGGCTATGAATTTTATACTACTACTCCTACAGAGTTTATCCAATTTACACCAAGCTTTTTTTAACTTGTTGCGAACACATTGAAGTTGTTTAATTGCAAACGGATTTTGGATATCTCAAACGGTTTGGCCGTGGCGAGGCAACGAATTTATGGCGAGAAAAGGGAAACAGGAAATGTGTTATAACTTCTGCATACATTGATTGATGTTTATGAAACTTCAGGAGTGTGTTGGTTGTAGTAGTCTGATCACATGGATGTGACTATTGTGAGTCAAAGTTATAGCGCCACCAAATGGCAGCAAGAAGTGTATCACTTTTAAAATGCTTTGAGATCACCCTCTTATTTTTACCTGATTTGCTTCAAACTTCATCAGTGTAATGTCAATACACAGCAGATGTAGACCTATGACAGGATTTTTGATATTTGAAATATTGTTGCCATGGCAACAGGTCAAACTGTAATAATATTCTTGAGTGTTTTTGAGGCTCTTAACATGCTTCAAATTGCATGAAACTCGACACACACATCAATATTGTCAACCAGTAGACATGGACAAAGCCATAGAAATGGGCGTGGTGGAGGGGCTCAGTAGCGCCACCTTTTTACAAAAGTGGGGGGGTTAGTTTTTCCTACAGTCACCAAACTCGGTACACATATTATTCTCATCAAGCCGGACAATTTTCTAATTTACATTCATTAGCTCCGACCAACAGGAAGTCAGCTATTTTGGTTTGAATGTTAATTTTTTGAAAAAACAGGCTATGAATTTTATACTACTACTCCTACAGAGTTTATCCAATTTACACCAAGCTTTTTTAACTTGTTGCGAACACATTGAAGTTGTTTAATTGCAAACGGATTTTGGATATCTCAAACGGTTTGGCCGTGGCGAGGCAACGAATTTATGGCGAGAAAAGGGAAACAGGAAATGTGTTATAACTTCTGCATACATTGATTGATGTTTATGAAACTTCAGGAGTGTGTTGGTTGTAGTAGTCTGATCACATGGATGTGACTATTGTGAGTCAAAGTTATAGCGCCACCAAATGGCAGCAAGAAGTGTATCACTTTTAAAATGCTTTGAGATCACCCTCTTATTTTTACCTGATTTGCTTCAAACTTCATCAGTGTAATGTCAATACACAGCAGATGTAGACCTATGACAGGATTTTTGATATTTGAAATATTGTTGCCATGGCAACAGGTCAAACTGTAATAATATTCTTGAGTGTTTTTGAGGCTCTTAACATGCTTCAAATTGCATGAAACTCGACACACACATCAATATTGTCAACCAGTAGACATGGACAAAGCCATAGAAATGGGCGTGGTGGAGGGGCTCAGTAGCGCCACCTTTTGACAAAAGTGGGGGGGTTAGTTTTTCCTACAGTCACCAAACTCGGTACACATATTATTCTCATCAAGCCGGACAATTTTCTAATTTACATTCATTAGCTCCGACCAACAGGAAGTCAGCTATTTTGGTTTGAATGTTAATTTTTTGAAAAAACAGGCTATGAATTTTATACTACTACTCCTACAGAGTTTATCCAATTTACACCAAGCTTTTTTAACTTGTTGCGAACACATTGAAGTTGTTTAATTGCAAACGGATTTTGGATATCTCAAACGGTTTGGCCGTGGCGAGGCAACGAATTTATGGCGAGAAAAGGGAAACAGGAAATGTGTTATAACTTCTGCATACATTGATTGATGTTTATGAAACTTCAGGAGTGTGTTGGTTGTAGTAGTCTGATCACATGGATGTGACTATTGTGAGTCAAAGTTATAGCGCCACCAAATGGCAGCAAGAAGTGTATCACTTTTAAAATGCTTTGAGATCACCCTCTTATTTTTACCTGATTTGCTTCAAACTTCATCAGTGTAATGTCAATACACAGCAGATGTAGACCTATGACAGGATTTTTGATATTTGAAATATTGTTGCCATGGCAACAGGTCAAACTGTAATAATATTCTTGAGTGTTTTTGAGGCTCTTAACATGCTTCAAATTGCATGAAACTCGACACACACATCAATATTGTCAACCAGTAGACATGGACAAAGCCATAGAAATGGGCGTGGTGGAGGGGCTCAGTAGCGCCACCTTTTGACAAAAGTGGGGGTTAGTTTTTCCTACAGTCACCAAACTCGGTACACATATTATTCTCATCAAGCCGGACAATTTTCTAATTTACATTCATTAGCTCCGACCAACAGGAAGTCAGCTATTTTGGTTTGAATGTTAATTTTTTGAAAAAACAGGCTATGAATTTTATACTACTACTCCTACAGGGTTTATCCAATTTACACCAAGCTTTTTTTAACTTGTTGCTAACACATTGAAGTTGTTTAATTGCAAACGGATTTTGGATATCTCAAACGGTTTGGCCGTGGCGAGGCAACGAATTTATGGCAAGAAAAGGGAAACAAAGTGTTATAACTTCTGCATACATTAATTGATTTTGATGAAACTTTGGCTTAGTCTTCGTTGTACAAGGCTGATCACATGGATTTGACTATTGTGATTCAAAGTCATAGCGCCACCAACTGGAAGCAGAAAATGTGTCACTTTCAGCATACATTGAGATCACCCTCTTATTTTTACCTGATTTGCTTCAAAATTCATCAGAATAATGTTAAAACTTGGCACATGTAATCCTTTGAAAATGGGCAGGGAGGAGGGGCTCTATAGCGGCACCTTGTAGTGCAGTAAATGTGGAGTGAATTTGACATAGTCCTTTGATGTTTAACCGTTTTAAGTGCCTATTGCCCGCTGTGCACAGTTGCCCTGAAGCCACCGGGTGGCGGTGCCACCGGGCTTGGGCCCGCCATCGCTGCTCGCAGCTATATTTTGATAATTTGTAGTTTTAGCTTGCTTACTGGCAGCCCAGGTCTTACGATTATCCAGGCCTTCATAAATTCTTGAAATTAAAGAAAAGCAAAATGACAGAACTTGAATATTAATGTCTAACAGCAGGATGCTTGTTAAAGCTTCTTCACTGTATTTTATAGTTGCTTCCCTGCTGGTCTCTCTCTCTCTCTCTCTCTCTTTCTCTCTCTGGTTTTCTCACTGAAATGGACTCTCACTCTTTCAGTTACGAATACAAACAGTACAGAGACTTGATTTCTATCACTGCCTAAATCCTGTGGTGGTTCTCCGTGTTCCTTTCTCCCTGTGACAGACACCAGAGTTTGAGAACAAGAAAACCTTCCAAATTCATCAGAACATCTTGCTCTATTAGAATGAGCTTGTTTATCACCGTGTTCTTTTCGCCGTGTTCCCACTAAAGCGCCACACCTCACTAGAGAGGTATTTTATTGGATCATTGTGGCTGGATTTGTCCAGAACAGAAAGAAATATGCAAACATTTATCTTATATTTCTAGGTGACTTTGGAAATGTTTGTGCTGAGAGAACATTTAAGCTCCTTTCCAAAAACTTGTGAGCTGTGTGCTGCGTGACTGTAAGAGACTCGAATTGACTTCAGTAGAGTTGACATTGGCATATTTCTATGACAATGTGATAAAACTTTATCCCAAAATAATAATTAGTTTTATAAAAATATATACTATTATTATTATTTTATGTAATGTATTATTGTTATTATTTAAGAATAATAATATGTTATTTAATAAAATGTTGTTTTATTGACATAGTGGCATTAAATGAAATAGAATCATTTAAAACAATATTTATATTCTATTTATAATAAAATATTTAATATATATATATATATATTTTTTTTTAAATTAACTGATCTTGCTGTAATGCACTACGGGATTGCTCCTAAAATAACTTAAATTTAATATGTTAAATGTATTATTATATAATTGTTATAATAATAATACTCCATCTTTGATTGATTTTTTTAAACTGATCTTTGCTGCAGTGCATTTTGGGATTGCTCTCATGATTTTTACAGAATAAGTTGCCCTCAGTAGTCAGCATAATAAAGTCACCTACTACTTTTTTTTTTTTTTTTTTTTTTTTTTAGCATCGGTAACACATCGACAGTGTCTTGGGGTGTGTTCACACTTGTAGTTCAGTTCTCTTGGTTTTTTTGGTCTGAAAACAATACATGTAGTCCTTGTTCGCTTACTGTTCACACTGTCATTTTTAAGACTGAACTTAAGGATACAAAAAAAAACAAAAAAAACCGTTTTTTGCGATGGAAATTTCCGGACATCCGAAACAATGCTGTGTGCTGGGCTAAATGTGCTTGTTATACATGCATACGTATGATGGTATTGTGACCAGCTGAGAACTCGTGAAGAGGTTATAAAATGCATAAAGGACTCAAAACAGGCAGGAATTCCTCTGTTGCACACAAACGATGATCTGCTGCCAGGAGACAGTGTTTCTGACACCTTTACCGAACTGTAATGGGCAACCTAGCTCCTATGTCCAGAAAAAGCAGGTATGCTTCAGCATTCTGTCTTTTTAGGGTTGCATCTGGTGACATAATGTCCTGTTTTTGGGCTCCTTTAGATGTCTTTGGTCCGTGTTGTGTACCAGAGTTTGTTTGGAAGCAGACCGAGACCCACCTTTTCAGGGGACTCGGTCTGGTTGTTTGGTGCGCACCAGGCAGCATTTACACGTATTCAAATGAAGTGCACTAACAGAGCAATCGCACCAGAGTTCATTTTAATCAAACCAAACCTGCCAAGTGTGAACACACCCCTAAAGTGTTCTCACTAGGTTTTGGAACAGAGCTTTTGACTGTCCCTCAGCATAAAGACTCACATTTTAAATAATTGAGCAATTACAAGTTGAGCTTCCCCAGTGAAACATGTTACTAACTAGAGCACAACAGCCCATGAATCAAGTCCTATGTGAGATTAATTATCATTATCAACGCTTCTGTGCTCATTAATCTCTCGCTCCCACTCACCAGCCTATTTCCCACATCCATACGCAAACCCCTCCCTCAGTGGTCCACTGAAGATCTTCAAGAAACCCAACCCCCATTACATCCATACCCTTCTCCTCTCCATCGCTCACAGGGGCGTGAAACATTCCTCATCTCCATCTCTCATTCTTCACCTCCTCAACATCCATTTCATAAGATCTATGGACAGTTGACCACAAAAATGCTTATATTTAGTAACAAATACCTTGATTCATACTGCCAAGCAACTACACAGAAAAAAACACACTATAAAACTACTGTGAAATTGGTCCATATGATTTATGCACTATATATTGCACTATCCATCTCAATGCATGAGTTGAGCTCCGTCAGAAATGGGAAAAATAGTGTGAAAAAATATGCGAAAAATAGTACACCTGAACAGTAGTATTTCTGAATACATAGTATTCGAAAAACAGTAGGCGATGACCTACTACTTCCTCTGAGATTCTGAATTGCACATTCGATGGACACTTTACTATTCCATGAGGCCAGGGGAGAGGATATATGAATAGCAGTGAAGCGATGCAACTGATGCTGGTGGGTTACATGACAGTAACAACATGGCGGATGTTGTACCTCCGAATTTTATTCATCCTACCCGTATTCATACTATATAAAGCATACTTTTTTAACAGTCGCAAAGTAAATTCAAATGTAGTACCAAAGACTATAGAATAACACAAGACGTGTCACTCGTATTGTTTTGAATGGGAGAAAGTGTAACGCGCAATATGGCGGAATAAGTCCCGCCTTCTAAAGCCAAGAGCCAATCGCCGACTTCATCACCGGTTTCTATAGAAACAGTCAGACGCGTGCCTCCGAAGAGATGCACATTTAGGTCTGCGCATGCGCATTAGCTTGATCCAGCCTGAAAGAAATATAGTTTTTTTGTCATGATTTGAGCGTTTAGAAACTAAATTTATGAGTCGGTTGTTGTTAGATTTCATTGGTGATTTCAAATATCAAATTTAATCGTAAGGTTGACGAACAGTTTTGGAGAATCTGATGTTTCCCCATTCAAAGAGATAGGAGCTGCATGATGCCCAGGATGCCCGAGAGGCGTTTCAAAGATGGCCGCCGAGTGAAATGAATTGTCTTAAAGGGACTTTGGTAGTACTTACTCAGACAGTACGTGATTTTGGATGCAGAGTGGGAGTTTAAATTGAATTGCCCAAAATGCACAGGATACTAATTTGGATTGGAATAAAAGAAAGTGTAATTTACTCTATGTAAATTAAAAGATATTTGACACAGATGATGCAAACTGAAAAATTAAGTGTTCTTTATTTTATATGATAAAATGTATAATCTACTGTACAATGTACCCCCTGTATAATCTACTGATTATACAATATATAATTTACTGATTATACATAATCTATAATCTACTCTACATACCGTACAAATTTCTATAGGTGCCATTTCTTCCTTTCTCTATTCATAAGACTTCTTAAACTTTTTATTTTTACAGCTTTCAAATAAGGATTTTTCAAGTCAACATTTGACTTGGCATTCTGACATGAACATGGAAGAGCTGAACTGCGTTCACTGCATCAACTGCGTAATTTGTGTTCTGAAGATGAACGAAGGTCTTACGGGTATGGAACGACATGAGGGTGAGTAATTAATGACAGAATTTTCATTTTTGGGTGAACTATCCCTTTAATTCTGCTTCCTTTCATTCGAATTTGAATTGCAATTCTGCATCGTTTGTTAGATTGATTTAAATTGATTTAAATTAAAATTTCAAACACATTGATAGTTCAGTTTTAAATGGTGCACAAGGATCTTGACAGTATAAATCATCCAGTTTCACTGTATGGAAAACGTCAGATATTCTATATATAGGAACATAGGTTACACTTTATTTTGATGTGTCTCTATTACTGTGTAATTATACATATAAGTACTGAGTAATATTAATTAAGTACATGCACTTACTTTAGGGTTAGGGTAGGATTAGGGTTTGGTTTAGGGTTAGTTGCATGTAATTATGCCTAATTTATGGTTATTACAATAGTAAATACATATAACATGTGTAAAAAGAATACATTAAATTAAAGTGTTACCAGAACATAATATGTTAATGTTTCACAGATGTATAAAACAGGGTTGAAACAACACAAGGGTTAGTAAACATTTGAACTATTCTGTCAAAAAATAGCTAAGTTGCTTGATTTAGAAGTGTCCTAGTTTTGCACCAGAAAATATAGCACATATGCGTATGTGTTGTTGCAGCATTTCAACATAAAAAAAAGTAGAATTATGAACAGCCTGACCTTTTCGCAGTGACATGACATTGCTCAATGACATGACTCTGCTTGTGCTCTTGCAGAAGTCCATGCTTTTCAAACATAAAAAGCATATTGCTGATAGCATGACCCTTTCCAAGAGTCACCTGTACCAATGAGTGTCACATGAAGTCATTTTACAGTTGCTGACACCAGCATTGACGGCCTGCTGGAAGGAGGCAGTGAAGTACTTCATTATTCATTGAGCAGTCGGCCTGACACGCTGTGGCAGCATTTTGACAACAGTCACAGCCGTTAAGAGGGTTGGGATTTGAGCAGAGCTCATCTGGCTGGCAGCGGACATGTAATTTAATGGGAATAGAGCATGACAGTGGTCACCGTTACAGAGTGAAAATCCAGCAGGTGCGCATAACGTTAGTGTCCCGGAGGAGCGGAGGCAAAGAGAAAGGCAGGCTCGGCTCTCGCAGCTTGTCGTGATGATTGTACTCCCCCTTGGCGCCAAGCTGTTTCTGCATTACTCCATCATGCATCTCGGGGCAAGTGGCTGCAGAATTTCGTCGCTGTCACTTCGGATCCCCTTCCTGTGAAGAGACAGAGCAGGGTTTGCACTGTACGCACATGCAAATCAACTGGAAGCGAATAACAGGTCTTTTCTAATTGGCCCGCAATGTTTGCAAACACTCTGCATATTGCATATTATAGAGCACAGAGAGCCTTAAATGCTTCTTTTTACTCAGGGAATATCCTTATTTCACAATAAATATCACTGAATTAGGAGTCCTGAATATAGGTGTCCATCACACCTATTTCTGTGGCTATGTTCAAGTTGTGAATTTAATTTAATACAAAAAAATTGGAAAATCAGTAAACAGTTCCAGAATGTCAAATGGATATTTATATATGGACAAGAAAATCCCATGTTATCATTTCTGGTTTACAGTGCTCAGCGTAAATGAGTACACCCCCTTTGAAAAGTAATATTTTAAACAATATCTCAATAAACACAAAAACAATTTCCAAAATGTTGACGACTAAGTTTTATGTACATCTGTTTAACTTATAACATGAAAGTAAGGTTAATAATATAACTTAGAGAACAAAATTTTTAGTTTTACTCAAATTAGGGTGTAGGGTAGTCATTGACTAGCATGTGCCGTCATGTTAATCTTTTGTGTAAATCCAGCATTGAATTGACAATCGTTTCTAAAGCAGTCCGGCGTAAAATGACAGCATGGCAACAACACTCTACTACAACAACTCTTCCTCTTCTCTAAAGCAGCCCAACATGGCCTCATCCTATTGTATATTTAAAATATTTAAAAATGTTATTTTTATGTTATTGACAAAATAAACATTGGGGTCACATTAGGGTCTCTGTAGTTTCTGCCTCTCAGTCATTTTGCTCAATCATGGTAAGCAGGAAGCTGAGGGTGTGAAGTTGAAAAACCACATTCAGCATCATAAGTAGTTGTTTGCTTGTTGTGTAAGAATGTTTTTTGCTCCCGTTGTGTTTGACAGCCCTGAGATGGCGTACTGCTTCACTTTTGCTCCATTTTTGATAACCACAGTCACGATAGTATAACTTTCTTTGTAGGACAACATTTTAGTAAAGGGGCTAATTCGGTGTGAGAGACGTTTCAAAATGGCTACCATTTCAGGGGCAATCAAGTGGTATCAGGAGAAATTAACCACAAGAGCAAGAAAAAAATGTTCTCCATTTTTTGATTGCAAGTAGAAAGCTAAGTAGAATATTTTCATAGATTTTAGGATGCAGGTATTCACGATTGCTTTTTGATAAGAGTCATTTAATTTTTTTTTTTTTTTTTTTTTTTTTTTTAAATTTTTCAAACTTTTTAAAAATGTCACAGCATGGTTATCTGCTCTGTGGAACAGCTTCTTAGACATTGGAGGTGGAGGACCACCCTGATCCATCTCCAGAACAACTAATCATTTTATGCAAGCAAAAGCAAGAACCTGTTAGCACAACTGACAAAGCACCCATAAATCCTTCTCTCTGTTTACCAGAATTATGAGCGTCAGTTCCAAGTCAAACATTTCAGCTAGTAGTGGTTGACCATTATGGGTTTTGCATTAGTTGATGCAAATGTCAATACCTAGAGAGCTGTGTGGATAATATAATATGAAATCCAGTATCACAAAGTACTTAAACAGATGTCATGGAGCTAAATCTACATTTTTTGACAGAATGTGTCAAAAAAGTGACTTGCACTGTGTTTAAAGTATACTTTTTATCAGTTCTTTAATTCCCTGGGAATCGAACCCTTGACCTTGGCTTTGCAAGTGTCATACTCTACTGTTTGAGCTACAGGAATGTAATAATCTATACAAATAATAATTTAATAATAATAATTAATATATAATCTAATTATTGTTATTATTAGATAATCTGAATAATAATGTAATAATAATCAAATTTTCTCATAAATAATCTATCAAAGCCCAAATATCACATTGAAGGGATAGTTCACTCAAAAATGAAAATTCAGAAAGTTTCATGTTGTTCCAAATATGTATGAATTTCTTTCTTCTGGTAAACACTGAAAAAGATATTTTGAGGAATGTCTGTAACCAAACAGTTAATGTGCCCCATTGACTTCCATAGTATGGAGAAGGAAAAAAATACTGTGGAATTCAATGGGGCCCATTAACTGTTTGGTTACCGACATTCTTCAAAATATCTTCTTTTGTGTTCAGCAGAAGGAAGAAATTCCTACCTGTTTTGGAACAACTTGAGGGTTAGTAAATAATGACAGAAGTTTTGGGTGAACTATCCCTTTAATTGGCCTTCTGTATCACTATTTACAATTTAAACATAATATCAACTTTTTTGATATTTCATAACACCGAATTTGCTTTGTTTTTAAGGCCAGGTTGTGTCGAGTACGGCTATATGGATCATATTTAGGGCTTTAATGGTGAAGCATGTATAATTAGAGAAACTGTTCCAGAAGGTGTCCTAGAGAGATACTGGCACCTGTGCTCTCATCAATACAAAAGCCATACGCTCACTGGAACACTATTTCCAGGAAACCACGTCAGGTGACTTTTGGTAGTCATGGCGTGTTTGTTTTGTTGCCAGTGCGTATGAATGCGCATCTGATCTGTTTTATTTAACAAAGCCTGCACTGCTACCTCACGTGCAAGCTGCCATCTGTGCACAATCATTCATGGGAGCGAGCAAATGACCTAAACCTCAACACATGTTATGGAACATATACTGTACATAAAAAAATATGTCATGGATCAGTCAGATGGACTCATATGCAAGAATTGCAAGGGGTTTTATCTGTCTCTCTGCGCTGAAATACATTAACTTTGCATGAAATTTGTCATTTCTTGTAGATTTCTCCATAATTTTATGCCTAAGGTACTGCTGTGGAAATCCACCACCACCAGGATGCATTTTTACTGGCATGTGGTGTGTTGGAACCACTTATTGTATCCTCATGCATCCTTATAGGTTGCACAAGCACTGACATGCATTATTCATTAGTGGCATGCTTTGATCTTGAAAGGATGCAGATGGTATAGGGTCATAATCTGCCAACAAACTTGCCTGCATTTCACTTTAAGCTTTCATTGAGTCTCAGGAGAGCTGAGGATGCTCAAAGTGGCTGGTATATGGCACGACAGAGCTGACGCTTAATTTAACCCCGATTAGAAGTGCACTGTGCCAGAACAGAGCAGAACAGAACTGGCGTGGGAGGAGGAGGATGTCTGTCAGATAGATCGGCCACTGAGTGCAACAGCCGGTCTTTTAAGGTGAGAAGACCGGTTGTTCCATGCCTGTGGTTTCAGAACAGTTTTCCCTTAAAGAGATTGACCATGTGATTTGGTTAAAGGAAGCTGAACGTAGATCGGCGCTGCTGGGTGATTTGCCTCTGCGTTTGTGTAACTGGGTTAATAAGGGCATATTTTAACTCTTGGGCCGTTAATTATTGCACTGTAGTTTGTCTAAAGAAAATATGATGGTGTTTGCATGTGCAAAAGTCATCGCCATGATTCAAGGGTGTTGTGGGTGGTTGCCAGGGTGTTTCTGTTTGGTTGCTAGGTGGTTGCTATGAGGATCTGATTTGTCATCATTCTGATTTGTCATCCCCATTTTAAAGTTGGGTCGGAAAGATTTTTTTATGTTTTTGAAAGAAGGCTCTTATGTTCACCAAGGTGTTAATTTCATCAAAATACAGCAAAAAACAGTAATATTGTAAAATATTATTACAGTTTGAAATAACTGTTTTCTATTTAAATATATTATAAAAAGTATTTTGATCAAAGCTGAATTTTCAGCATCATTACTCCAGTCTTCAGTGTCACATGATCCTTCAGAAATCATTCTAATATGATGATTTGCTGCACAAGAAACATTTCTTATTATTATCAATGTTGAAAATTGTTGTGCTGCTTAATATTTTCATGAAAACCATGATACATTTTTTTTTTGTTTTTTTTTCAGGAATCTTTGATGAATGGAAAGTTCAAAAGAACAGCATTTATTTGAAATATTTTTGGTAGAGTGTATGAGTGTTTACTGTTACTTTTGATTAATCTAATAATCAATAAAAAAAAAAATATAAATATATATATATATATATATATATATATATATACACACACACACACACACAAAAGCATGAAACGTCATTTATAACCCTGTCTCTAATAATATGTCTCAACCCATATTCTGGACTGATCGAAGGAGCGTCATAAAACGGTAATACATTACATTACTGCAAAACACAACATATACATGGAACATAAAAACAAATGTATTTGTGACCACAATAGCTCTTGTTTATAGTTATATAGCTGGTGTTTCAGGCCAAATACCATCAAGGGATTACATGATCTCTTTATGGAACAAAATAATGTAATTCATTTTTTAAAAAGATTATGGGATGCAATCATGTCATGTTTGGCCTTCTACTGACCCCACTGGTTTGTCTTTTTGCAAAATGAACAATCACAAGCCTGCACATGTGGCAGTAAAATATAAATATTGTGTATACTGTATAACATTTTTATATCCAAAACTAAGTTTTAAACCATGCAATCTATATGTGCATATAACAGTGTGTTCCTATTGGCATGCATAATATCTCACCAGCAGGTAGAGTCTTTCATGAGAATCTGCTGTGCTGAATAACTGCACATTCAGACAGCCAAATGGTACCCATATGAGACCTGCGGACTGTGCTCAGGATGGGGGCTGGGAAACAGTAATGTCTGAATCAAATGCTCGGCCCTGCCAGCATCTTAGTTCTCCTCTCTCTCTTTGCTCTGGTCAGAAAATCTTTCTCTCAGAGGTGCCTGAAGGTTTTTTAATGTAGAGATCACGTTGTAGTTTTTTATACCAGTATGCCGTATAGAGCTGAAAGGTCAGAATATGGAGAACATGAACTGAGACCGCGGGCGTCACAATGAGCTCAGTGTGATTGCTTTCATTTGGCAAGAGTTAAAGGGCACAAAATGAGGGGCGTCAATTAATTTGACACACTTGGTGCTCTTAAAGGGGACTCTATGCTTTTGAAGAAATTATAAAGGATCTGTGGAAAATGGGCAAGATTTGCTTTATCAGTGCCAAAGCAGGTGGTAGCTGCCAGGATCCATGTGAACTGCCATATATGATTCATGCAGCTTTGTGGGCACAGCGTGAGCTTGTGTAGTGGGGGGTGGGCTGTATGTCTTGATAATTGTGTACTGAGGGAGGGGCTTAGAGTAATGACTTTCACTGATGAGATCTCACATGCAAAGTTCTGTCATGAAACTCTAGATGTCACAGGCTGATAGGTGCTTAACTCAATCTTCTCTGTAGGGCACAGCTTATTGGTTCCTACTGTATCAGTAGCCAATGAGTTTGCTGCTCAACCTTCAAATACTTGGTCAGCATTTGCTCTCCACCTTCCCCAGCTCCACCTGTATAGATCTGCTAAGGGGAATTCATGTATGCTGCATTGTACAGCAGCAGCATGTCTTACTTGCTCACAGAAGTGTTGTGTATTGGCAGTAGCAAGTCCTGTACTTTCTCTGCAGCAGCATAGCAGATCTGTTATGCCAAGACCAAACATATCAGCATTGTCATATCCATTACCATGCCAAACACTGATAGAGAGTTGTCTGGACAGAAATATGTATATATGTTAGGGGTGGGAATCACAGAGTACCTCACAATATGATACGATACAGAATACGTGGCTCACAATACTGATGATACCATGATACAGCAATTCTGCGATAATAAAAATATTTAAGAAGAAGAAGAAGTTTTATTTATATAGCCCCTTTCCATAGCTCAAGTTCGCTTTACATAGTGCTATACAATACATTTGCACACCCACAAACACATAAGGCCACATATAGCCACATTATCCAAAATACATATTAAATAGATACGTTTTTAGCTGAGTCTTGAAACACTAAATCATTAACTGTAAAATTGTATCATTAACACTAAAATTTACGAGCATTAACACTAAAGACAATCCTATTGCTAGACAATACTATAATGATACATGATACATATCTGTCTAAATGTGTGCATCTATTTTTTTTTCACACTGCTGTCCGCCAAAAAATCGATCCGTCAATGCATTGCAATTCTATCTCCAAAGATTCTGGATTGATTCTGAGAATTCCTCACACACATACACCACTCAAACCTCCCATAAAATAATCTTTCATGAAGTTCGGAAAGGTTGAAATGAATTACAACAACATTCGTGGGCTTGATGTCAACAGTAAACATGAGAAAGAAAATATTAAATACTGAAAGCCCTCTTTGTTTATTGCTTGTAATGTTTCGTTGCTCTTCTTTATTATTTGCTACTTGCTTGTATATTTTGAAGTTATATATATATGTGTGTCTGTGTATGTACAGTATATATATAATGAGGAATAAGTAAAGAGGAACTTAATTGTTTCTGAATGTTGTGTTTGTTTGTTTGTTTGTTTGTCTCATGATATTTTGACATTTCCTTTGAGATGTCACTGTATGTATTGTATGTTAAAAGGTCAGTTATTGTCATTATCTATTTGCTTGTTCATCTCTTAACAGGTTGCATTAATTCCAGGTTAAGTGATATTACACAACAAAGTCATTTCATCAAACCGGTCCCTGCTTAATCAGTACTCACTGACCTCTTGGAAAAAAAAAGAAAAAGGGAGTGTTAGCATTGGTGCAGGTTTTTGCTCAGGAAATTGAGGTTAACAGAAAATGGGTCACTGTAAGACTCTCGCTCTGTGTGTGTGGCCTACTGACAGCGCCTGAGAATTGAAAGGAGATGCACAAAGATAATTAGCTGTTTGAGAACAGGAGACAACCGTGTTTCGTCTGATCCATTTTGAGCTCTGACATTGTCAGCGTAAGGGTTAATGTTGTTGTAAGCAATACCCATTTGCTTGAGTGCTATTTTGGTTGGAACTCTAGAGAGGATAGGAGCGCATTAAATCCCGTGGTGTTGCTATTACCTCAGAGGTAACTGAAGTTCAGATACTGTTCGGCTTAGGAAAGTGACCCTGTCATGATAAATTAGAGATTATGATTATATTGCAGTGTATTGAATTAATTTTGCTTTTTGAGCACTAGTTACTATTTACACACAAATGCAAGCTTGCTAGCACAGATATTTGTTTTGCAGGAGAATAATTACATCAAAATTGTACTTAAAGTGTACTTTAAAGGTTGTTTTGGATTATATCCTCTAGTGAGCGGTATCACAATTATCAACACACCACAGATATTTGCTCTGCAAGAGAAAATAAAGAAAAAATACTTTAAAACTGTGTTCAAAGAGCACTTAAGTTATTTTGTTTTGGATTTTTTGTATTAAGTTAGAAATATAACCCTTTTAATGTGCAGAATACATAAAATTGCAAGTAACTTAGCACACCACAAATATTTGTTTTGCAAGAGACTACAAAGGGAAATTGAATTAAAATTGCATCAAACTCCAAAGTGAACTGGATTAATGTTGTTTTGAGCTGTGACCACATCTTACCATTTTTTTCAGTAATGTCACATTTTTCTTGATTTATACCAAAGTGACTTTTATCATGCAATAACATTCAATTTATCTGTATAGACCATTTCCCACATGCCAAAAGTTTCAATTTCACTTTAAATAAATTTGTTTATGCTTAGTGTTTATAATAAATGAAAGCCACTATAATTTATGTTTGTTTTATACTTTTTTTTTTTTTACATTCCTGTTCTGGGTATTTTTAAATTGAAAGAATTTGTTGTGGAGTGAGGGGAACTAAAATGCATGTTTATAATGTTTGTAAATGTTTTAAATGTATTTTACATTTTAATGCAATTTTGCATATTTTTTACATATTAATGCAATTTTGACCCGGTGCGAATTATTTTGCGGAAAATAAATCACAATCATAATGTAACCTTCTGAGTGCATAAAAATAGCCAGCAGCTTGTTGTCGTACTTGCTCAGCGCACCACACATATTTGTTTTGCCAGAAACAAGAAGTCTAGAATGAAAGAAATTTGAGTAATTTTCTCTTCAGCTAGATTTCACCACCCTCGACGTCAGTGGCGCCTCTGCCTGTGATGTCAGACGGACTGAGGCTGTCAGAAGTGTTAGCAGGGTGCCTGATGTCTCAACCCTCCCCTATTTACAGATCCACCAAATCCAGGCACCCAAACAACCCCGTCCACCACCATTCATCCTCCAAATACTGATAAAAACAACTGTCTGACCACAGACGCAGTGGAATGTGCTTCGTAGCGTTTCACAAAGACAGACAGTCTCTCAAACAGCTGCCAATTCTCCCACAAATGCGCGAGTCTGGGGTTCACGAGAGTGAAAGCCTAAGAAGAAAACAACCTGAGCTTGTGTAGACGCTGATATCTTCATGGCCAGGCTTTCTGTTACACCGGGCCTGGATCCAAAGCTGGATGAATTCTGGATGAGCTTAAACTTGCTGTCCTTTTCCCAATCTGCACGGACAAGTCCTCCCTACCGCCGCATGTTTTTAATTACTGCGTGTATTTGGTTGAACGTTGCCAGGAGGGCGAGACGGAGAATGAATATGTAATATGCAAAGGTTTAGCGTCTGGGTCAGGATTGAAGTCTTTTACGAACGCCATACACATATACAACCTGTTTGCACGCCAAACACTTGTGGTCTCTCGCCTGCACGCAACAAATCTCTGCATTTGCAAAAGTGGTTTAGGGCTGTCTAAGACTCTGTCTGGCTGTGGCCTTCCTGTCCTACATTCATCATGTGTCTCATCACTGTTTTTCTTCTTTTTCCTCCCCGCCTGGCAGAAGGCGTGAGCGTGTCATGAGGAGCAGACGCAGTCCTAAACCACCAGACAGTGTCTCACTCCTGCGCTGAATCACAAGCGAGTTGTGAAAGGGGAGCAGCTGGGTATCTATGTGTGGCAGAGGCTGTACAGCTCATCCTGTTCCTTCTGCCTGCTGCAGACTGAATCGCTCTGTACTAGAAGAGGGGGAAGTCATCTCTGTGACTTCATTTGGTTGAGCTCCTCCACCTGCACATACCTTCTTCATAATGTAACCGCCTGAAGGCTCAAAAACTAGACTCCTTATTTTCTAATCAGCATCCCAAACAAATCCTCTCAACGTTTCCATCCGCTTGCATCTAAATTAGGCAATGGCCCCCAAATATGAAATACTGTGTATTTTCTTTAATAAGTGTGATTGTATTAAAGCTAGGCTAAGTAATTTCGGAGAGGCTAACAATAGCAAACTAGCTTTGAAAGCAAATGATCGCATCCTCCCTTCAGAACACTCTCCACGCCTCCTCAAAAAACACATGAACGCGCACAACCGGAGCAGAGTCTGCATAGCGTCTTGAGAGATGGAGTTAAATCAGCTCATGTCTCAAAGCACATAACATTACAATAATAATGAACGTAAACAACTTAGAGCTCTGACTTGTATCACCTGACTGCTGCAGATTCATTTCGGCGTTGATAGTGTTGCCATAGAAGTGCATAAATCCAAGTCTGAGGACATGAATAGCTCTGAGTAGAACAAAAGGGTTGCCATCTTGTAATTACGACATGGCATTAGTGCAGCATAAGCTTGTTGTTTTGGTCCAGGAGGAATTGTATAAGGTGGCTGTTTGTTTGCGGCACTCTGTGACTGTGTACAACTCTGATGTCTGGGTGCATGGAGGTATGCAAATACAGGTCGACGGGCAGGTAGGACATCCTATCATTGCATTTGGTCCAACATTGGATGAACATTTTTTGGTCCTGAGGGCAGGTTTACACGACAACAATGTACTAAAAATGGAAACGTTTTTCCTTTGCATTATTCTCTCGACACCATTATCAAAAAGATGCCTGTTCATACGGATCCGCGAAAACGCTGTATTACACTGCCAGGCCAGTAGTTGGCAATGTCACTTTGTAAAGAACAAGTGAGATGAGATCACTGTTTTCACAAGTTCGCTTTTTTTTTTTTTTTTTTTTTGTAGTTTACACGGAGACGATAACGGTTTCGTTTTCAAAAGTTTGCATTTTCAGGTCCCCAAAACGCCATTTTCATATAAATGAACAGCCAAAACGCATAAAAGTGTTTTTGTTTTCATGTAAATGGCTCCTGAGACTGACACAGAAGATATAGGCTGTATAAATTTTTTGTAATATCTAGACCACTTCTGTTATTGATTGCTATCAGTATGTGAAGAGAGTTTCAACCAATATAACAAAAGGTGTTTATGAAAAACATAACCTACCCTAGTTGTAAGCCAACATGTTGTTTTCTAAATTAAGTTTATTTAAAAAATTTTTTTTTAATATATTAGTGATCAACCATTATAAGACTACCATAGTTTGCTATGGGAGAATACCAGAAGCTTGCATAGAGTTTTTAGTGGAAAAATTAGTCTTCACGCATAGAATTCATTCCACCTAATATGCACTCTAATATATACAATTCCCGCTTGCTTTCAGTTACGATACTGCTAGTATTTAATTTCTTCAGATGTAGCACGAGGTTTGGGGTGGATTCTGAGAATGTGGCGCGTGGTTTGCTCCGGCCCATTAGAGCTCTGGGGTCTCTTTCCTCCACTAAGAGCAATACAAATCTGGCATCAAAACTCTCAAAGCTCTGGAGGGAAGAATAGATATGTAGGCTTTTGAAGGATGAGTGAGTGATAGAGGGAAAACCACATCACGGCACTTAATTCATCCCCTGCACAGATACAGAGCGAGAGCCGTTTCCGGAATGGACTTGCAGAGTGGTGGTATTCTGGGAAGTCAGCAGTCCGTCTGTTAATGCGGCCTGGCTCCTTGCCCTGAGCACATTCCAGGCGTTTGCCAATAAAATCGCAGGAGTCTGCAGTTCGTTGGCTTTCACCTTACCTCCAGGTCAGGCTGCTTTTACAAGCTCATCAATAACATTTCCCACAGCTTCTCTGCTTTGATTTAAGATCCTTAGAAATGACTGTGGTATGATAAATATTGACCCTTGTGTATAATGATGCATCAATTAGGAATACAGGAAATCAGATGCTGGGTAACATTCTTCACTCTGTCACATTTCAATGTAAATTCCACCCAGATCCTGCCATGTCGCCATGTCGTAAACAAGTTGTTTTTCTGCTTGTTTTCTTATTTGCCCCTTGTACACCAATACAAAGCTGCTAATGGCTCAACCTGAAACTCGCTGTTGCTGGTGTTTTTGTTTTGAAAGTGTTTGCAGTTATGAAATGTGCGGTGAGCTACTCTTCGATGTGTGAGAAACAGGATGAGGTTGGGTGCTGCCGTGTGGTTTCAGCTGACATGATAACCCCGAGCTGAGGACAGGCCTTCTGAGAACCTCCCGAGATCTCTTCTGATGATTCGACTTCTTTCCTTGCAGTGATGGAAATGTTGATGTATCGGTAAAGCATTTTAGAGAAGGAGAAAGGAAGAGAAATTGAGAAGAGTGAAAGGCTCTTAAATACCCAGCGGACGCACAGCGGGATGTTTCCAGAGGGCAGCAAGAGATCAAGACAGAAATCCCAGCGAGGTGACCACAGGGAAGCCAATAAGAAACTATTTTAGGTGACTCAAATGCTTGATGAAGCTTCCTGTCCCTCCATATGAAACTCAGTGCTGACTGAAACCGCTACTTATACAAATCCTCTGTACTTCAGGTGTGCAGCCACATAAGGATATAAGATACAGTAAATGCAAATAATACAATTTTACCGAACATATGACAAAAGAAATAGACGTTTCTACTTTTAGTATGGGGGAAAACCCTTTCTTATAATGTTGATGACAACAAAAGCTGTGTCACACTTTTTTTTCGGTGTGACTTTTGACCTCAAATTCATCAGTCACTTAGTCTGTCAACATGGACAGGTTGTGTGATCTTCTCTCATATTAAAAAAAAAAAAAAAACACGTACAAAACTACTACAATTTACACTTTTTTTTCATATGTACTGTACATTTCATTAGGGTTAAAACATTTTTAATGAGAAAAACTAAGGGCAACTTTTAAATTCAGGCTAATTTCCAACAAGAATAAATGTCGTTTGTATAGTTGTATGACCACCATGTTTTTTTGTGTGGTGAATTATTTGGCTTAACATATATAAATAATAATAATAATAATGCTAGTACATTTTGGTGAATCATTTTTAAAGACATTTGTTTATTGTTTTATTATTATTATTATTATTAACATTTGGTGATTGGTTAGTTCGCCATTTGATTTCTGTTGTGAAAACTGCAACAGAAGGAAATGTAGCCTGTAGTCACAATGGCCGTTTTTACACTATTACTCAATTCAGATTTTTTTTTTTTCTTCTAGACTTGTGGCATAGATTGGATCTTGTTGCATGTGTGAAAACATCAAAAACAAGTATGAGATGTGATTTTTTTCACACCATCTGATTTGGACTGCTTCCATATGTGGTTCTAAATCAGATGATATCCGATAACTTTTCAACTGTTTTCACCATTGATAATAAGAAACGTTTCTTGAGCAGCAAATTAGAATATTAGAATGATTTCTGAAGGATCATGTGACACTGAAGACTGGAGTAATGATGCTGAAAATTCAGAAAAACATTACATATTAAAATATATTAAAATATAAAACAGTTATTTTAAATTGTAATAATATTGTACAATATTACTGTTTTTAATCAAATAAATGCTGCCTTGGTGAGCATAAGAGACTCCTTTCAAAAACCTTATCGACTCCAAACTTGTGAAAGGTAGTGTATATTTATATTTTAAATAAATGCATGTAATATTAATTTAATTATGTATGTATGTATGTATGTATGTATATATATATAGTTATATTTATTTAATATGAAATGTATTTAGCCTGAAAGGCACAGATTGAATCCATTTACTTGAGTGATCCACTGATAGAGCAGCGCAGATCAATTTGGCCAGCATTACACTGTCTGAGAGTCGGTTATGTCGAAAGTAAATATAAACAGGACAAAGATGCACGTGTCAGGATAGATGAACACCAAAATAGCCCCCAATCATGCATATAAATAGCTTAATTTGGCCTGTTTATGCAGACCTTTTGTTTTCAAACACAATGTGCAGTAATTGTTTTGTCAAGCTACAAATAGACATAGATGCTCACCTCTGTGGTGATTTCATTTCTGTGGGTTAAAAGGTGCAATGGTTAAATATAAGTGTTGTTACACAACCATTCAAAAGTTTGAGGTTGGTAAGACTTTGAATGTTTTTAAAGAAGTCTCTTCTGCTCACCAAAGGCTGCATTTATTTGATCAAAAAAATAAAATAAAAAATACAGTAAATGTACAAAAACAGTAATATTGTAAAATATTATTACAATTTAAAAGAACTATTTTCCATTTTCATATCTTATAAAATGTAATTTATTCCTGTGATCAAAGCTGAATTTTCAGCATCAGTACGCCAGTCTTCAGTGTCACATGATCCTTCAGAAATCATTCTAATATGCTGATTTGCTGCTCAAGGAACATTTCTTATTATTATCAAAGTTGCAAACAGTTGTGCTGCTTAATATTTCTGTGTTTGATGTGTTTTGATGAAATGTACATCAATAAATCACAGCAATCACATGATATGAGCATTGCCACTGATACAGGCTACAGCAGAATTTCTTTTACTATAGCCTATTTGAAGCTCCAACTTTTCAAACTTGGACTGTGATAAAGGCCTATTTCCCCCGTTGTCACATCACATACACAATATGTAATTTTAACTGTATAATATCTCATTATAATGGAAAAAGCATATAGTTTTTTGACATGTCATTATTTTGAGAAAATATATCATTTTAATGACATTATCTCATTATTACAAAAATATATCATTTTAATCATATGAGAAAATGACATTTTTTAACAACATAGCATCTCGTTATTACAAAAAAAAAAAACAAAAAAAACTTACTGACCCCAAACTTTTGAACAGTAGTATTTTGGCTGTCTCCCTTTTCAAATGACTAAAGTGTGTGATTCCTGATATACAGTCATATCTTTTGAACTCTGTAATGTCTAAAAGTATATGTTCTCAAGTCTAATATTGTTTTCAATATATTAAAATTGTGACATGGAAATGTACTGCATAGCAGGAATGGCCCAGACCTGCTAATTAGTCCCTTACGGTACTTTGGCAACGCCCAAAACCAGAGCTTGGCTTGTGTCCTGCCCCACCAAACCTTGGAATTCAGAGACAGTGAATCAGACTGCATATTTCATAAAGGAAAAAAAACACTTATCTGAAGTTTGGATGTGGAGACAGCTGTGCAGGGTCAGAGGAAAGCCTGGAGAGAGGGAGGGAGAGTAGAAAAAGACAGTGAAGGACACCATGGGAAAAGTGATCTCTTTCAGAAAGAATGTTACTGGTTCCAGCCCATGATTCCAGCTTATAATGGATCACCTACCAATGGTTTCTAAGAACTCGCGACTGCCACTGCTGTGCCTCTGTGCTGACAGCATTTGAGAGTAATAGAGTGTGAGCAGAGGTGAGAAACAAGACTACAGGGCAACAGTAGGGTTCTGGAGCCACTCGTTTCTCCATAGAGAAAGAGATTTTTAGCCATAACAAACTTTTCAAGGCAGACCTACCATTATGTGTAAATTGATGATTTATTCTTCTGTTGAATCCTCAATTTTTAACTAGTCTGCTTGGTTACACCCATAATCCTGCATCACTGCCTAATTGAATCTGATGGCTACTTATGTATTAGTACACTACCATTCAAAAGATTGTTTTTGAAAGAAATTAAAGGGTTAGTTCACCCAAAAATGAAAATTATGTCATTAACGACTCATCCTCATGTCGTTTCAAACCCGTAAGACCTCCGTTCATCTTAAGAACACAGTTTAAGATATTTTAGATTTAGTCCGAGAGCTTTCTGTCCCTCCATTGAAAATATTTGTACGGTAGACTGTCCATGTCCAGAAAGGTAATAAAAACATCATCAAAGTAGTCCATGTGACATCAGTGGGTTAGTTAGAAGTTTTTAAAGCATCGGAAATACATCTTGGTCCAAAAATAACAAAAACCACGACTTTGTTCAGCATTGTCTTCTCTTCCGGAATCCTTTACATTGAATTGATTCCACTGAATTGATTCCACTGAATTGATTCCATTGAATTCTTTCATCTGTTGGCGTTGGTAATGCACTTTTACGTGGTTGTTTTTGGCGATTAGGACATCCGCGACATGCACACTTACGCACCATTTTAAAAAATAGCTTGAATACAGCGTGCGTCTCCTTCAGACTGTAAACGAAACTCTGCCGCACCAGATAACACGTCAGCAGCGTCTTACGTCAGCAGTGCGCTGCGGTTCACTGAGGAGTCGTGAACCCGGATGAACAACAGACCCGGAAGAGAAGACAATGCTGAATAAAGTCGTAGTTTTTGTTATTTTTGGACCAAAATGTATTTTCGATGCTTCAAAAACTTCTAACTAACCCACTGATGTCACATGGACTACTTTGATGATGTTTTTATTACCTTTCTGGACATGGAAAGTCTACCGTACATACATTTTCAATGGAGGGACAGAAAGCTCTCAGACTAAATCTAAAATATCTTAAACTGTGTTCCGAAGATGAACGGAGGTCTTACGGGTTTGGAACGACATGAGGGTGAGTCATTAATGACAGAATTATCATTTTTGGGTGAACTAACCCTTTAAATTTATTTAGCAAGAATGTATTAAATTGATCAAATGTAACAGTGAAGACATTTACATTTCTTACATTACTATTTCAAATAAATGCTGTTCTTCTGAGCTTTCTATTCATCAAACACTCTAAAAATTGCTGGGTTAAAAGCAACCCAAGTTGGGTTGAAAATGGACAAACCCAATGATTGAGTAAGCCAGCATTTGGGTTAAATGTTTGTCCAACATGCTGGGCAGTTTTATTTAACTAAACTGTTGTTTAAAAATTACTATATGGCTGGCTTAAAATGAACCCAAAATAGGTTGGAAATTAAAAATCACACAACAGTAATAATCAAAAGGTGAACATTTATTAATAAGCAGTTTAATCAATTTTTATTGTTTAATTATTATTCATTAAACTTATCAATAAATGTAAAAATTATTAAATATATCAATAAATGTTAATTTCCAACATATTTTGGGTTCATTTTAACCAAGAAACAATAGTTGAGTTAAATAAAACTACCCAGCAGGTTGGACAAACATTTAACCCAATCCTTGGGTTTGTCCATTTTCAACCCAACTTTTTAACTCATTTTTTAGAGTGAAGAATCCTGAAAATATGTATCACGGTTTCCACAAAAATATAAAGCAGCACAAATTTGATAATAAATGTTTCTTGATCATCATATCAGCATATTAGAATGATTTCTGAAGGGTCATGTGACACTGAAGACTGGAGTAATGATGCTGAAAATTCAGCTTTTATCACAGGAATAAATTACATTTTAAAATATATTCAAATAGAAAACAGCTATTTTAACTTGTAATAATATTTCACAATATTACTGTTTTACTGTTTTTTGATCAAAGCCATTTCTTTCAAAACATTAAAAAGTCTTACCAACCCCAAACTTTTCAATAAATGTAAAATATATTGTTCTAAAACTTGTAATGAATATAAATATAAATAAAGTTTTATTTTGTAAAAATTGTTTTTGATCAATTATGTCATTCTCAGTGTTTCATGGGATGAGGGAACGAAAGAAAGACGTCATAACATCAGTTCATCATAACATCATAATATACATCATACACCCGCTATATTAATAAATCGACCCAATTTTTCATATCAACAGAAAAATATAGTGGGATAACCTGGCTTCTCTTGAGACTCTCCTGTTTCAGAGCAGTCATGGTTAATGATATGCTAAAGTCTGTCGGCACGTTGTAAGAAAACCGGGATTTCAAACCGTGTTCTTGAAACAGTCTTTAAATCGCTGCAGTTTTAAAGAGAAAATACTCAGTAATGGTGTTGACTTTTGCGCATGGTTTGACTTAAAGCATATTAAAGACACCACATAGACACATAAACAACATTAAAATCTTGATTTTCACCACAGGGGGACTTTAATAAAATAGCATTTAAAGAATAAAAAAAATGTGTTGATGCTTTATTGAAGAATTTTTTTTAAAATCAGAATGGAGAAAATGAATATGGGAACAAACAGTTCTTCAGCAAAGGCTGCTGAAAAAGTGGGTGGTTTCTGTTGCACTGTAAAGCCATTAAAATAAGAGGAGAAGTAGAGGTGAAGAAAGGTTGTTAGTCTAGCCTGGGTAAATATAGTATATTGTAATAGGGGTTTTGACATTTTCCAGGAATGTCTCTCAGTGTTATCAGTAACCTTGGCCGTTGCACTACTGATTGAAGGGAAAATGTGTATGAGGTCTTCCTTTAAATGAAAGAAGTTCCATGTTGTTTTGCAGCAGACTGTGGCGAGTGTGTAATCCTGACAACTGAGGCTCCATGCGTTTCCATCGAAATGCTGCACAGGTACCAGAAGCCTGAAGCCGCACACATGGCCAGTACACCAGAGATATAGCGCCGTTATATCTCCCCTCCCAGCCCCCTTTCTCATTTCTCATAACATTTTCTTGCTTCTTTGGAACCCGTGACACACAGAAAGAGAGAAAAAGAGAGAAGCAGTGAGAGATAAGCACTGGGCCGTGACTTCCACTGAATTTCTCTGCAAGTGTCGGCTGGGCTGTTGAGTGAGTAGCAGAGGTGCTTGGATGTAAACAGTGTGCGTGTCGCTTTGGCTTTGTTACCGTAGACATGGCTTATGTTTACATGCTGGTTCGGTTACGCAGAATCTGTATTGGTTACGAGCCAATAAAAGGGCAAGAGATCACTTAGTGCAGTGTTGATATTTTATACACAGACAATAGAAACATACAGCAAACGTGATTAGTGAACTAAATAGTGTGTGTTATTAATTACAGACTGAGGGTTGTTTCTGTTTTCTGAATACTGTAACAATGTATAACGTTTTTTCTAAATATATCTTTTAAAAAAGTTAGATTTTAAACTGACGGTGGGGTTTCACACATTTAAAAAAAATAATAATTGCAATACAGTATACTTAAAATATATAATTTAAAGAATATATTAATGACATGTTTTTGTATGTTACATTTTGTTGTTTTATTCATTGTTTTGTCTTTCGTTATTGTTTTTTCATTTAAATTTAAAGTTCATCTTATCCAATATAGTGTTACCCATTTCATGCACACTACTATTGGGGTATGCTGTCACAAAATGTCTGTTTTACTCAGTGTGAACATTATATTATATTAATTATATTATATTATATTATATTATATTATATTATATTATATTATATTATATTATATTATATTATATTATATTATATTATATTATATTATAAACATTATTATTATTATTATTATTATACTATTTATAAATTGTAATAATTTTATTCATTACTAAATATATATTCAAAATATAATTAACAAAAAATTAATATTGAAAGTCTTACCGACTCCATTTATTTTATTTTATTTTATTTTATTTTATTTTATTTTATTTTATTTTATTTTATTTTATTTTATTTTATTTTATTTTATTTTATTTCAACCAAGACCTACAGTAGTGCCCAAAAGAAATGTACAGCCTAGAAAATTTGACATCATCCTTTATTCAAATATTATTAAAAATTAGTTAAAGATTTTGTAATCATATTGCATAGTTGTGCTTGGAGATTGTTTTATTTGTGATAACGCAATGAAACATGCCAAAAATTTGCATACATAATTTTTTAGTCAGACTGTCATACAAAGAAACTATGAACACATGCAAAAACAAGAGAGCACCAACAAAATATTAATAACTGATTAATTTGTAGTCAATGTATGCTTTTTCCACGCAAATATTTTCTATGCTTTTTTTTTTTTTTTGCATAGTAAAATAAAACCTGTAGATGTAGTTTGCCTTCTTTGCCAAATAATTTTTGTCAGATAAATACCTTAACCAAGATTAGTGTTTTGTTTTTCCCATATATTTAATTTATTTATTTTTTTTTTTTTTTTAATTAAACATTTTCCTCATATTTTGATAGAACTTTTAGGGCCATTTAAAACAGACATCACTGTACAAGTTATGGTCATTAATTTTACAGTAGCCCTCTAGGCATGTTGATTTGCTATGACAGTAACATTTCAACTTTTTGTGTAGTTCTTTTTCCTGTTTGTCACAGTAGGAATTTGCATGATTTTAAGAGTGAGGCAATCGTGTGTGCGTCATAGCTCACAATGCCATAACCCACAACGATCACAGCACTGTAGTATTTTCATTGGCAGTAGGATCTGTCCTGTGGTGCATTGAGCAACACATATAGTTTATGTTCTGATCTGGCATACAAAACTCAACCTGTGCAATTTCTCATCGTGCCCTCAGGCATCTGATGTGCTGGCGTATGTCAAACTTTCATTTTGGTACAACTTGCTCTTGTTTTCGGCTGAAAGTCACGTAAACGCCCTTCAAACATCTATTCACCTCACCCCACCTCCAGCTGTGCCTCTTTCCAAACGAATGTTTTTTGTCTTTTATGCCTGTTTTCTTGGCATTGCAATGCTCAAGAATAAAGAAATTAAATAAACCATAAACAGTATCCTTAATATTCTTGGAAGTGGATTCTTCAAAACAGTGTCATGTAAACATGGACATGAAACAGCTCTCTTCCAAAGCCTGGCGAGCTGCCTACAGAGGCTGTATTCCCAACACGGAAGAAGCATTATAAATAAACATATTTCAGGTATATATATTTAAAGTGCAGTTATTATGCTATTAATTTAAAGGATCCTAATTTTTTTTTGGAGGTATCCTGCAATAGGTTTACATGCATCCAATATCAAAAAACACTTTAATTTTCTTATAATATATTGCATCATCACCTCTTTTCTCATAGTGTCTGAAACTGTTTGATAAAGGATTCAGTTTCTCTAAACACCTCCTTTCTGAGAGCCTGCTCTGCTCTGATTGGTCAGATGGCCCAGTCTGTTGTGATTGGTCTTCCGCTTACAGTGAGTGCCAGAAACGAAACATCCATTACCATACCTGAATTTCAGCTCTGGAGGCTTCCTCAGCACTGTGATACGAACAGTAACAATGGCATTCTAGCCAATTTGAGCGCAAGTCCTCATCTTTTGGAAGTGCATATGTAACCCCTCCTGTTCGAACTACCCTCTCTAAGCGGGACTCAAACCCAGGTCCGCCGGAATGGGAGTCGGGTGCTCAAACAAGGAGGTTAAAGACCGCAGTCTCTAGTGTCAGTCGCTAGAACGCCTCTTGAGATCAGGGAAGTGAGGTTTACATTCGCAGCTCTTACCGGCCTACATCTGTTACACTTACCCCCCTAAACCTCACTCCCATCAGGGTCACGGCACCAGTGTGTACACACTACATGAAAAGTAATATCCAAAAAAGCATGATAAGGGGCACTATTCAGTACTGATTAAAAATAAATCGGTATAATTGAAAATGGATTATTCTGGCTAATATTTGTGTGTTGTGCTTATTAGAGGAACACTGCATTAGTTTAGCACATGTGTGCAACCCATGTAAAAATGCACTCTTATGGGACTTCTGAGGCAGCTTGTTGGTTATGTAGGAAGATAGGCAGCATAAGTTTTGGAACAGGGCTAAAGACTCATATCTGTAGATCTTATTGACTTGCAATGTTTTTATTAGCTTGCATGCCTGTGGTGATAGATGAGTTTTGATGTGTGCATTTTCAGGTGTTGAATTTCATTGTGCTCTGTCATTTTTACAAGCATCAGCATGTGTTTGGTTTATGTGTTTGTACATTTCTTTCTTCTTTTTTTGTGATCATCTTTTCTCTCTCTTTAATGAAACCATGAGTTGTAAAATAGTTGTTTGGGGTGGAGCAGAGCCCACGGGTGAATTCTGTTATCTGGTGAAGGAAGCCGATCTACAGGAGCTGCATGCATGCACGCTTTTTCAGGCATTTCTCACACACAGATGCAGTCCTTTTTTCCCTACATGCTCATTATGCACATTTTGCACATTTCTCACAACCCCACCATAAATTCTTCAAAATGCCACATAAACAGGCAGTAGTGTCATACTCATTCACGCCCTTTCAGATTTTGAATTCAATTTCTAAAAACTTAATATATCTTTGATTTGCCTAATTACGGGGGTAATATGTTTGCAGAAATCATGTCTAAATATGATTTGTTTCATCAAGTCAGAAATGAGTTCTGCAGATGTTTTGATTTCAGCTGAAATTCCTGTCATGTGACTCACCTCATTTGAGTTTTTCTGTGGAACTTTCTATTTATCAAGGAATCCTTGAAAATCTGACCATTTCCACAGAAATATGAAGCAGCACATCTGTTTTCAACATTGATAATAATAAGAATTATTTCTTGAGCCGCAAATCAGCATATTAGAATGATGTCTGAAGGATCATGTGACACTGAAGACTGGAGTAACGATGCTGAAAAAAACTTACTGACCCCAAACTATTGGACAGTACTGATTCTCATTAGAGTAATGCAAAATAATAATAAGCATAGGTGCTTTATTGTCACTAAAATGCCACAATGCAAAAAAAAAAAAAAAATCTTTAATGGTCTATATTTTCTTATTATATATTTTCTTTCCTGAACATTTCTTGACAGTTTTCACTCAAATCGGTCTGAATTCACAGGTGCCGTCATCTGATGGGCGCATGTGCGATTGGAAACAGTTCTGTTTGTTTTGGTGTATCTATGGCAGGGAGTTGTGCGTAACCATGAGAAGTGCACATGGTGTATATGCGTGTGTGTGTTTACTATCCATATTGACCCAGATGACTCATCCCAGCATCTAACCCCATAATGGCCTTTTAATATAGCTCTGACCGGTGCAGGCTTTTTTCAGCACGATAAAGCATTTGTTTGTTGCTAAGTGCACCTCGCAGCTGTTTAACAGTCATTGCTGTTTACAGAGTCAGGGAAGTTCCCCCCCTTCCCTCTCCCTGGTCGTAATAGAGTCACTTCCACCAGCTGAAACCCCACTCACTGTGAATGAGCTGCTCAGTTAGTATGTCACTGTGACACAGCTCTAACCCACACTAAATTCCAGTTCAGTTATCTCGAACACATTCCCCAAGAAAGGGAACTACATTCTTCCCTTTTTCTGTCTGCTTTCTGTTCTATAAAATTGTATTGTTTTAGTTTTTATTATGCAAGGGCGAAAAGTTTGTAAAAGTATTTGAAATGATTGCATAACAAAAAAAAAAACAGTGCCACTTTGCTAATGTTTCTCCTTGAAAGCCGTTTAAATGTTGATTTAGTTCTGCTGATGTTTAATCTTTTAAATCATTATGTAAAAGTATCTGTCTATCTGTCAGTCAGTTAGTCAGTCTATCTATCTATATATTGTCTGTCTGTCAATCTATCTATCAGTTGGTCAGTCTGTCTGTCTATAGGTCAGTCTGTCTACAGTCCGATCTGTCTCCTTTCTTCACTGCGATTTGCATAAATCAGCATGGCCGCATTGTGCCACTCTTCTCAATCCTGTAATTGTTGCGATGGAATGCCATGGTAACAATAGCAGCATTCCAGGTCTGCTGGGCCCCAGGTTGCAGCACAGTGGACAGGCCATGCGCTGAGCACAACACCTGAGAACTTGCACTTTGTGCAAAAAAAAAAAAAAAAAACCCAGGACACAGCATAACTTCTGGGTTGTTCTGTCCTCCCCTCCACAAATTTATGTAAGACATACCTGCTGCTACAGGCTTAAAGGAGTGATAACATATCTTTCTGTGTGTTTAAAAGTAACTCACAGAGATAAATACAGGTTTCTGCAGGAGGTTAGACTAATCTATCTATCTATCTATCTATCTATCTATCTATCTATCTATCTATCTATCTATCTATCTATCTATCTATCTATCTATCTATCTATCTATCTATCTATCTATCTATCTATCTATCTATCTATCTATCTATCTATCTATCTGTCTGTCTGTCTGTCTGTCTGTCTGTCTGTCTGTCTGTCTGTCATTTTCTTTATTTTCCAGGAAAACAGAGCAAAATGTTTGATGACTCATCCTGCACAAAACAGATTTTCATCCAATCAGATGCTCTCTAAAACGAGAATTTTGGATCATGGCTATGAGGTAACTTTATTTTAATAAGAAATATATGTTAACACAGGAAAGAAAACTGAAAGGGAAAATTTCAACTTTTTTTTTTTTTTTTTTTTTTACTGATTTGTGAGGGTTTTTGCAAGGTTTTTTTTTTTTTTTTTTTTGTCAGGAACGCCGTGAACTTTACTGGCAACTGTACAAAGATTACACATGTGTTTCCCATAATAGTGAGTAACAGTGAGTGATGTGCTTGAGATTTAAGGAGGTTTTACTCTGGACACTGTATCATTACGAAGCATTCCCTGCAGACATTAGGGAGGAGAGTGATTAGATAGGGAAATTATTTGTGCATGAATCAGCAAACGGTTCCTTTTGGAGGCAATCTGGGTTCTTTGTTCTCTTGAGGTCAGTTTCAACCAGACTTCCTTCTTTTAAACATACAGACTCTTTTCTTAATGAATCAAAGGCAGAAAAGGCCACTATTGAAGACTGTTGGCCATAGAGAAAATGAGAAGGAGCAGGGCTATATGTGGTTTATGAGGGATGTTTCGTACGGCAATTATGTTTAGCACTTTGTTTTATCACTACAAATTTACTTGGATTTACACAAGTTTGTATCTGATTAAAGTTTCTTTAATTAAGAAGCAAAATGGTTCTTTGTTGTTCTCTATAAAAAGTACAAAGATGAAGTGACTTTCACAAACCAGTTTACTGTGTGATAAAGTGTATTTAGCAAGACAAATGTTGGGTGGGACTTCATTTTATACATCTGGAATTATTGGATCATGGAAAGTGGGTGTTCAATTCCAGAATAAGGTCAGGTGACTAAAGGGGAGGGGTTAAAGGGTTAGTTCACCCAAAAATGAAAAATCTGTCATTTATTACTTACCCTCATGCCGTTCCACACTAGAAAGACCTTCGTTCATCTTCAGAACACAAATTAAGATATTTTTTATGAAATCTGATGGCTCAGTGAAGCCTGCATTGCCAGCAAGACAATTAACAATTAACAATTAACTTTCAATGCTCAGAAAGCCACTAAAGACTTTTTCAAAGCAGTTCATGTGACTACAGTGGTTCAACCTTAATGTTATGAAGCGACTAGAAAACTTTCTGTGTGCCAAAAAAACGAAATAACGACTTTATTCAACAATATCTAGTGATGGGCAATTTCAAAACACTGCTTCTTGAAGCTTCGAAGCTTTATGAATCTTTTGTTTCGAATCAGTGGTTCGGAGCGCGTATCAAACTGCCAAACCCAAGCCCCCCAGTGGTGAACCATTGACATTTCAAAACACTTATGACGTGACGAAGCCTCGTTTACTGAAATCACATGACTTCGGCAGTTTGATACACGCTCCGAACCACTGATTCGAAACAAAAAATTCGTAAAGCTTCGAAGCTTCATGAAGCAGTATTTTGGAATCGCCCATCACTAGATATCTTTGATCGTTATTTTGTTTTTGGGCAAAAATACCATGGATCTCCGTATGTATGTAGTATGTATGGATCTCCTTTAATAAAAATAATTTTTTAAAAAAGTATAAGAAGCATTCAGAATATTTATAATTTCTGTTTTTGTTGTCAATGGTGATTACAGCATTGCCATATTAACAATAAGTATAGTAACTTTGGTATTTAAGCAGAAAACCAACTGCAATATTGTTTGGGTTAGCACAGGAAATGTATTCTCAGTTGACTTTAAGTGCCATGCTGGTCGCCTCCATTGATTTTGCTGATTCTTATCACTTATTGATTGATATTGTGTAATCTTGCTCTCAAGTTAGGCCTACATTTGAAGAATTCGAACACCTGTCATTCACAAGGTATGCAGTACTCTCAGCTCTACTCTACTTTTGCAATGTGTAAATCCATTCCACGGAATTCTGCAGATTTCACTCCAAATAAGCACAGAACATATAAAAGGTCAGCAGATTCCATCTAGGGTTAACACATTCTCTTTTCTCAAGCTCACACTCCAGATATCTTTTGTGTGCAGAACACAGTGGGCTTTGATGGCTTGTTCTTGCCTCCTATCAACTGGACATACTGTTCCCTCCATACTTGGAGCGTCCCAAAATTCTCCTTCCAGCACTAATATATAACCATATAAGACAGAAGCACAAAGAGTTTCTGGTTTATATGTACCCTTTGTATCAAGCCAAACTCCAGGTCTTTCTATGGGACTGGGGGTGGCGTGACACACAACAATTGTGTGAATGAATAGTTATTCACCTGAGTGTCAAAAGAGAACAAGGAGCACTCTGAACTTGAACTAGATAACACCCTGGTGGTTAAAGCGGTCCCGTGCTGGAGAGAGGTATGTGTGTGTGTGTGTGTATGTGTGTGAAATACAGGTCCACACACACACAGAATGTAAAGTGTGCATGTGCCCATTTTAAAGTGCCTCTTCTGTGCTGTTTTAAATGTCACTGCTTACTCAAGCTCTCTACACCTCATTCAATTACTTTTTGCTTACACCTAAGTCAAACATACGTTAACATAGAGAAACACTGTTACTGTATATATATATATATATATATATATAGAGAGAGAGAGAGAGAGAGAGAGAGAGAGAGAGAGACATAGATCAAGGTTTCGGCATATATATACAGTATCTCACAAAAGTGAGTACACCCCTCACATTTTAGCAACCATTTCATTATATGTTCTCAAGGGACAATACTATAGAAATGAAAATTGGATATACTTTAGAGTAGTCAATGTGCAGCTTGTATAGCAGTACAGGTTTACTGTCCTCTAAAAGTATCTCAACATGCAGCCATTATTGTCTGTGGCGACCAGGGCGGGCGAGAGCCGTGAGGGAACGGCGCGAGGCCGGTGACGCAAATGATAACAAGCATCACCTGGGAGGCGCACCGGCCTTGAGTCTCTCACGGAGGAGCTCCGGGAGCATAAAAGGAGGAGCGACGACCGTGGAGGACGAGAGAGGACCAGGCCTGGACTTTATTTTATGTTTTATTATGTTTGTGTGGCCGGCAGACGTCCATGAGGGTCTGCCGGCATTACTTTCGTTTTGTTCTTTGTTTATTTTGCATTAAAGTTACGTTGAATGTTCGCCGGTTCCGCCTCCTTCTTCCCATATTTACGAACTGTGTTACATTGGTGCCGAAACCCGGGAGGAAGGAGGGACATGCTGTCGGAGAGCCCTCGCTGCTGAGGGGGATCGCGGTGCTGCGTGGTTCGGGCAGCGCGGAAGTGAAGACCGCGAGAGGCTGCCCAAGGCGGTGGTCCTGGAGCCTTGTGAAAGGTGGGACGGAGACCTGGATGCCGTGCTCCTGGGACGAGGTGGGGTGGCTGCCGTCCTGGACCTGGAGGGAGCGGAGGAGTCGCCGCCGTCTGCCGTGGGCCGGAGCCTGCTGCCGTCCGCCATGAAGGGGAGGAGCAGGGGACGGGGGACTCGCTGCCGGCTGCCCTCAGTCGGAGGGGCCATCGCCGGCTGCCAGGAGGCGGTCGAGGATCGGGCCGTCCACCGAGCGTCCAGTGCCACCGCATGGCACCGCGAGAAAGAGCCTCTTGGCAGGCTGAGGACCGAGCGGCAGTGTGTCGGGGACCAAGATTTTTTTTTTTTGTTCTATTATTCCTCTCTCCCCTCTATCGTCCTGTCGCTCCCCTTGCTTCCGTCTCCTTTCTCTCGTCTCGTCTGTCCTTACCCCCAGGTGCTGCGGCCGCCGAGACAGGCCCCGGGGGGGAGTAGAGCGCAGTCTCGGAGGTACCCCCCGGCCTGCGAGGGGCGATGGGGGTATGAGGCGACCAGGGCGGGCGAGAGCCGTGAGGGAACGGCGCGAGGCCGGTGACGCAAGTGATAACAAGCATCACCTGGGAGGCGCACCGGCCTTGAGTCTCTCACGGAGGAGCTCCGGGAGCATAAAAGGAGGAGCGACGACCGTGGAGGAAGAGAGAGGACCAGGCCTGGACTTTATTTTATGTTTTGTTATGTTTGTGTGGCCGGCAGACGTCCGCGAGCGTCTGCCGGCATTACTTTCGTTTTGTTCTTTGTTTATTTTATATTAAAGCTTTGTGGAATGTTCGCCGGTTCCCGCCTCCTTCTTCCCACATTTACGAACTGTGTTACATTGTCTAAATAACTGGCACCAAAAGTGATTACACCCTAAGTGTACATGTCAAAACTGTGTCCAAAGTGTCAATATTTTGTGTGAGCACCATTGTTATCTAGCACTGCCTGGATGTTTCTGGGATCCTCATCCAATCCTCCAAAATGACATCACGGAGCTGCTGGATGTTAGACATATGGCGCTTCTTCAGCTTCCACTCGAGGATGCCCCACAGGTGCTCAATAGTGTTCAGGTCTGGAGACATACTTACCCACTCCATCTACTTCACCTTCAGCTTCTTCAACAAGGCAGTTGTAATCTTGGCGGTGTGTTTGGGGTTGTTATCATGTTGGAAAACTGCCGTTCAACCCAGTTTCTGAAGGGAAGGCATCATGTTCTGCTTCAGAATGTCACAGTACATGTTGGAATCCATGTTCCCCTCAATGAAGTGCAGCTCCCCAGTACCAGCAGCACTCAGGCAGCCCCAGACCATGATGCTACCACCACCATGCTTGGCTGTAGGCAAGACACAGTTTTCTTGGTACTCCTCACCAGGGCGTCGCCACACATGCTAGGCACCATCTGAGCCAAACAAGTTTATCTTAGCCTCATCAGACCACAGGATATGGTTCCAGTAATTCATGCTCTTGAACAGGTTGTCTTCAGCAAACTGCTTTCGGACTTTCTTGTGAGTCAGATTCAGAAGAGGCTTCCTTCTGGGACGACGGCCATACAAACTGACTTGTTGCAGTGTGCGGCATATGGTCTGAGCACTGACAAGCTATCCTTCCGCTTCTGCAACCTCTAAAGCAATGCTGGCAGCACTCAAGCATCTGTTTTTTGAAGCCAGCTTCTGCACCTAATGCACAGAACGAGGACTCAACTTTTTTGATCGAACCTTGCGAGGCCTGTTCTGAGTGGAACCCATCTTGGAAAACCTATGTATGACCCTGGCCACTGTACTGTAACTCGGGGTGTTACTGTTACTTATAGCCTAGGCCATCTTTGTGGAGAGCAACCATTCTAATTCTCAACAGACAACAGACATGAATTTGCATCCTTCTGCTAGGCGGCTCCAGTCTCGCTTCTGCACACTTCCTCTGAATAAACACATCAATTCATCAGCGGGAAAGTAGTTGAAAATTTAGAGAATAAGCTCAATTCCTAATATTGGGTTGGTCCTCCTTGACAGCCCTGACCCGTTGAGGCACTAGACCCCTGAAGGTGTGTTGTGGTATCTGGCACCAAGATGTTAGCAGCAGATCCTTTAAGTCATGTAAGTTGCGAGATGGAGCCTCCACAGATTGGAGTTGTTTGTTCAGCACATCCCACAGATGCTCAATTGGATTGAGATCTGGGGAATTTGGAGGCCAAGTCAACACCTCAAACTCATTGTTGTGCTCTTCAAACCATACCTGAACCATTTTTGCTTTGTGACAGATTATCCTGCTGAAAAAGTCCACAGCCGCCAGAGAATACCGTTTCCATGAAAGAGTGTACATGGTCTGCAACAATGCTTAGGTAGGTGGTACGTGTCAAAGTAAAATCCACAAGGATGGCAGGACCCAAGGTTTCCTAGCAGAACATTGCCCAAAGCATCACACTGACTCCACTGGCTTGCCTTCTTCCCATAGTGCATCCTAGTGCCATGTGTTAAGTGACAAACACGCATCCGGCCATCCACGTTATGTAACAGAAAACGTGATTCATCAGACCAGACCACCTTCTTCCATTGCTCCGTGGTCCAGTTCTGATGCTCACGTGTCCACTGTTGGTGCTTTTTGCGGTGGACAGGGGTCAGCATGGGCACCCTGACTGGTCTGCAGCTATGCACCCCCATACACAACAAACTGCGATGCACTGTGTATTCTGACACCTTTCTATCAGAACCGGCTTTAATATTTTGAGCAATTCAAGTTACAGTAGCTCATCTGTTTGATCAGACCACACAGGCCAGCCTTCGCTCCCCACGTGCATCAATGAGCCTTGGCCGACCCATGACCCTGTCGCCAGTTCACCACTGTTCCTTCCTTGGACAACTTCTAATAGACACTGACCACTGCAGACCAGGAACACCCCAGAAGAGCTGTAGTTTTGGAGATGCTCTAACCCAGTCGTCTACCCATCTCAATTTGGCCCTTGTCAAACACACTCAAATCCTTACGCTTGCCCATTTTTCCTATATCTAAGACATCAACTTTGAGGACAAAATGTTCACTTGCTGCCAAATATATCCCACCCACTAACAGGTGCCATGATGAAGAGATTATCAGGTGTCACTTCACCTGTCAGTGGTCATAATGTTATGACTGATCAGTGTGTGTGTGTGTGCATACAAGTCTTTATATTGTGGTGTGTATTCAGGTTTCAGGCCATGCCCCTTACATTACGAGGACATGCCGATGTCCTTGTAATTCAAAATGCAAAATAAACATGCTAAATGATTTTTTATAAAAAAATGTATTAAGAATTTGTGTGATGGGTAAGTTTAGGGATTATTGTAGGGGGATATAATATACTGTTTGTTTGTACAGTACTTTTATACATACTGTATATAATCAGTTGTAATTATAATTTTTTTGTCCATTTTGCCATTTCTGACCCTTAGAATTAAACAGGCTGCTTTGCCTATTATAACTTTGTATGTAAAGAAGATCTGTTATGATCAGCTAATTCTGTGAAACTCTCATGGTGTTTTTTTCTTCTCACTCTCGTTTTGGACCTTGACAGCACTTTTCACTTTCAATATAGCTTATGTAAAAAGAGTGTCAGAAAGTTGATGATGAGTCCAGAGTACCGTTGTTACACAACTTTGGTTTTGCATGTTGGTTTGAATCAGTGGAGATGCATCTGAGGGACCCCCTGGAGCCCAATCCAAACATCTGTCTGTTTCACCTCTGCATCGTTTGAATGAGTATGTAAATGATCACTCCATATTCTCATGTGTTAAGACACTGATGATCAGTCACATCTGTTTAGACTTTAGGCCGTGATGCACGACTGTAACAGACAGACATTATCATCATCAATCAGAGAAATTATTTAGCAGTGCTAACAGTGCTTCCATTAAGAGAGCATGAATTATCAATAATTGAATAATCCTTTACTGTGCTATACACTCCTCTTTTTCTCTCTTCTGCTTTGCTAGGAAGTGGCAGAATGTGTTGGAATGTGGAATCTGATCAAACTTGCTGCGAGCGTGGAAGAGGCAGAAAGGTCATACACGATAAGAACTTGCCCCAGAGCAAAGGCCAGACTCCCCCCTTGCTCTCGAGCAGCTGTTTCACAGAAGCGCATTACATAACACGCAAGAACCTGCCATGAAACTAGGACAAAAAAACGTCCCACAGTCATCTGAAAAACCCCTTCTGATTTCAGAAAGCAGTTTAGGAATTATAGTGTCTTTTAGGGAGATCAATTTATTTAAAAGAATTTCCAAAGGTAATTTTTGAAATGTGATTGTATCAAAGGTCTTGCACACATCCAAACTGCACTCCTACAACAGTTAATGTCAACTATACTTCTAATATTTTTGTGCAGCTGCAGTGTCTTTCTAAGGTGTTCTGAATGGTTTGTAAGGCGTTGCTAGGTGTAAGGTGGTCGCCAAGGTGTTCTGAATGCTTTGTTGGGTGTTGCTAAGATATTCTGAATTGTATGTTGAATGTTGATAATAGAGCAGTGGTCTCAAACTGCCGGCCCGCTGGCCATTTACGGCCCGCCTCCCCCTCTACCCGTCCCGCAACTGATTATTATTATTATTATTATTATTATTCTCTAGTTGCTACTTGTCTGATATGCAAAGAAAAAGTCGCCGTTCTAAGGATCATTCACATATCGCGTCACATAAGCAGCCGAGCCGCATTCTCCTTCTTTCCAATGCGCTTTCGCTCCAGTGGCGTCTGTCGTTACTATGCAACCATGAGCCGTGCTCTCAACCGCGTCGCTTCTATTATGAGCGCGCTTGCCCAAATTACAGTAAAAGCACTCGACTTTGAGTCACGAGCGTCGATTTAAACCACAAATGCGCTGCCAGGTGTCTGTCAAGAAACAGAAGAGTGTACAAATGTATTCAGGGATTGTATTTGTTCATTACAGTGTTGTTCAGTGCAAGATTTTAATGTTATTTAAGCTAACATGAAGTAAGGGAAAATACTTCCACTAAATATTAAAAACTTATAATGTATGTAACAATGAGAGATTTTCATTTTTTGGCCAAATAAAGTTGATATTTAGCTCCAGTTTTTTGTTATTTCTGACCCGTCCACGCCACAAGTGTTGCTGGTTTTGTTCCTAAATTACTATATTTTTTTTATTCCATGCACCTTGTTGGATGTGAGAAGTTGCACCAGACTATATTAGGCCTAGTAGTATTATATTAGTAATAGTATTATATAATTATATTACACTCTGTAACAATGAGAGAGACACTGCTGTTTAGTATGATAAATAGAATATTTATAGTATAGGTATAAATATATTTTAGTAGGCAAATTTGATGTAAATGAGAAATAATGCAAAGTAAATTTTCTGAAATGTTGCGCTTTCTTGCGCTTGAATGTTAATATGGCCCTCCTATGAGGTGTCAATCACAGAAACGGCCCCCCGCCAATTTGAGTTTGAGACCCCTGTAATAGAGTGTTTGCATGGTTTCTAAGGTGTTCTGAATGGAGTGTTAGGTGTTGCTAGGGTGTTCTGAATAATTGCTAGATTTTGTGAGGTAGCTGCTAACATGCTCTGAATGGTTTGTTGTGTGTTGCTCGGGTGTGAGGTGGTTACTAAGGTGTTCTGAATTGTATTTTGGATGTTGCTAGAGTGTTCTGCATGGTTTCTAGGTTGTTCTGAATGGTATGTAGGAAATTGCTAGGGTGTGAGGTGGTTGCCAAGATGTTCTGAATGCTTTGCAGGGTGTTGCTAAGGTGTTCTAAATGGTTTGTGGGGCATCACTATGGTGTCAGGTTGTTCTGAAGGCTTTGTTCTTGTTGCTAAGGTGTTCTGAATTGTATGTAGAATGTTGATAATAGAGTGTTCTGCATGATTTCTAAGGTGTTCTGAATGGTATGTAGGGCGTTGCTAGGGTGTGAGGTGGTTGCCAAGATGTTCTGAATGCTTTGTAGGGTGTTGCTAAGGTGTTCTGAATGGTTTGTATGGCGTTGCTAGGGTGTGAGGTGGTTGCCAAGGTGTTCTAAATGCTTTGTTAGGTGTTGCTAAGATGTTCTGAATTGTATGTTGAATATTGATAAGAGTGTTTTGCATGGTTTCTAAGGTGTTCTGAATGGCATGTCAGGTGTTGCTAGGGTGTTCTGAATGATTGCTAGATATTGTGAGGTAGCTGCTAACGTGCTCTGAATGGTTTGTTGGGTGTTGCTAGGGTGTGAGATGGTTACTAAGGTGTTCTGAATTGTATTTTGGATGTTGCTTAAGTGTTCTGCATGGTTTCTAGGGTGTTCTGAATGGTATGTAGGATGTTGCTAGGGTGTGAGGTGGTTTCCAAGGTGTTTTGAATGGTTTGTAGGGTGTTGCTAAGGTGTTCTGAATTGTATGTAGGATGTTGCCATATTTGGGTGTTCTGTGTGGTTTCTGATGTGTTCTGAATGGTATGTAAGGTGTTGCTAGGATGTTCTGAATGATTGCTAGATTTTTAGAAGAAGCTGCCAAGACGTTTTGAATGGCATATATGGCTTTGCTAGGGTGTGTGGTGATTGTCAGTGTGTTCTGAATGGTTTGTAGGGTGTTGCTAAGGTGTTCTGAATGGTCTGTAGGGTGTTGCTAGGGTGTGAGGTTGCCATGGTGTTCTGAATGCTTTGTATAGTGTTGCTAAGGTGTTCTGGATGGTCTGTAGGGTGTTGCTAGGGTGTGAGGTTGCCATGGTGTTCTGAATGCTTTGTATAGTGTTGCTAAGGTATTCTGACTGGTTTTTAGGGCATTGCTAGGGTGTGAGGTGGTTGCCAAGGTGTTCTGAATGGTTTGTAGGGTGTTGCTAGGGTGTTCTGAATGGTTTGTAGCATGTTGCTAGGGTGTTTTGAGTGGTATGCAAGGCATTGCTAAGGTGTTCTGAATAATTTCTAGATTTTGTGAGGTAGCTGCTAAGGTGTTCCTAATGATTTGTAAGGTGTTCCCAGGGTATGAGGGGATTGTTACTGTGGTCTGAATGGTTTGAAGGGTGTTGTTAAGGTGTTCTGAGTGGTTTGTAGGGTGTTGTTAATGTGTTCCGAATGGTTTGAAGGGTGTTGTTAAGGTGTTCTGAATGGTTTGAAGGGTGTTGTTAAGGTGTTCTGAATGGTTTGTAGGGTGTTGTTAGGGTTTGAGGTAGTTGCCAAGGTGTTCTGAATGATATGTCAGGTGTTGCCATGGTGTTCTGAATGCTTTGTATAGTGTTGCTAAGGTGTTCTGAATGGTCTGTAGGGTGTTGCTAGGGTGTGAGGTTGCCATGGTGTTCTGAATGCTTTGTATAGTGTTGCTAAGGTGTTCTGAATTGTATGTAGGATGTTGCCATATTTGGGTGTTCTGTGTGGTTTCTGATGTGTTCTGAATGGTATGTAAGGTGTTGCTAGGATGTTCTGAATGATTGCTAGATTTTTAGAAGTAGCTGCCAAGACGTTTTGAATGGCATATATGGCTTTGCTAGGGTGTGTGGTGATTGTCAGTGTGTTCTGAATGGTTTGTAGGGTGTTGCTAAGGTGTTCCTAATGATTTGTAAGGTGTTCCCAGGGTATGAGGGGATTGTTACTGTGGTCTGAATGGTTTGAAGGGTGTTGTTAAGGTGTTCTGAATGGTTTGAAGGGTGTTGTTAAGGTGTTCTGAATGGTTTGAAGGGTGTTGTTAAGGTGTTCTGAATGGTTTGAAGGGTGTTGTTAAGGTGTTCTGAATGGTTTGTAGGGTGTTGTTAGGGTTTGAGGTAGTTGCCAAGGTGTTCTGAATGATATGTCAGGTGTTGCTAGGGTGTTCTGAATGGTTTGTAGGGCATTGCTAGGTTGTGAGGTGGTTGCCAAGGTGTTCTGAATGGTTTGGAGTGTGTTGCTAAGGTGTTCTGAGTGGTTTGCAGGGTGTTGCTAGGGTGCGAGGTGGTTGCCAAGGTGTTCTGAATGATATGTCAGGTGTTGCTAGGGTGTTCTGAATGGTTTGTAGGGCATTGCTAGGTTGTGAGGTGGTTGCCAAGGTGTTCTGAATGCTTTGCAGGGTGTTGCTAAGGTGTTCTGAATTGTTTGTAGGATGTTGTTAGAGTTAGAGGTAGTTGCCAATGTGTTCTGAATGATATGTCAGGTGTTGCTATGGTGTTCTGAATGTCATTGCTAGGGTGTGAGGTGAGGTCATTGCTAGGGTGTGAGGTGGTTGCCAAGGTGTTCTGAACGGTTTGTAGTGTGTTGCTAGGGTGTTCTGAATGGTTTGTAGGGTGTTGCTAGGTTGGGAATTGGTTGCCAAGGTGTTGTAAATGGTTGTTTCCTCAAATTAACCGGACGTCACAAAAGGCAGTGATTTTGAATCAGCTGCTGTGTGTTTGCTCTCTGTGATGTTTAGCAGTGAGGTCAGTGGCAGAACAAAGGTGACGGAGATGTTCCGGCTGGATTAGATGAGAAAAGACAGAACCAGCAGAGATCACCCATGACGTGTGCTAACAGATCAGATTTCTCTATCTCCATCCTAGTCAATGCCAAGGTCCTGTAAACAATGTGTTTGTTTCCAGTACAGTTAACCCCCCCACCTTCCATTAATGTGCATCCTCCATGCGACTAATAAGTCAACAGAACCTCTCGTCTGTGTTGATGCATCACGTTCTGTGTGGCTTTTCCTCGTGCTGACGTCCACAGTCATGAATGTAAACACGGACAGGGCTTAATTTCCAGCGCTCCTACGTCTTTGTTCCGTTGTAAGCGCTTCTGTTTTCCAAAAGGTTGCACGGTTACGTAGGACAGCGAGTGGGCGGGAGGAAAAGGAGATTGGTGGATAACAGGAAGAAGGGGAACTTCTAAATCCGTGTTTGTGTATGTAATTAGACCTGCTATTGTTAGAACAACGTGCTTGCTGTGTTTATATCCCATTTGAATAGACAGACACTTGGAGACGATGTTAAGAGAGAACAAGGAAAAGAAAAATCACAAATGAGATCTATTTATGAGATCTCAGTTTTTCCTGCTGGACACCAGTGAGATTGAACGGAAAGCAAATCAGTCTCCTGCTTCTATAGGGTCTTTTTCTTCCTCACACCTTTAATGAATTTTCCTGACTTTTCCGTGATTGATCCTTAGCGTTTTTATGTGTTTATGATTGCGTCATTTTTTTTATTATTTAATTATTTATTTATTTTATACATTTTTAATTATTTTAAAGAGGTTGCTCTGAGAAAAACACCATTTATAGTCAGTGAAATATGGAGCAGTCAATTTATAATTTCTGTTTATAATGTGTAAATCTCTGATTTTTCAAGATTTTATTCATTTGAAATCATTTTTTATTTGTATTTTTATTGTATTTTTTTATTTAAATTACCATGATTCTTTGAGATTTAAATTTATGTATTATTTTAATTATCAGTATTAATTTTAAATGAATTTGTTTATTTTCATGAATTTAATTGTCAAGACTTTTACAGATTTTATTAATTTTATATAAAATATTTCTCTCTCTCTCTCTCTCTCTCTCTCTCCCCCACCCATATATATATATATATATATATATATATATATATATATATATATATATATATATATATATATATATATATATATATATATATATATATATATATTGCATGATTTTATTTCCATGATTCTTGGAGATTTTATTCATTTTACATTCCATTATTTTTTTTTTTTTTTTATATGATTTTAAAATTCTGAGACTTTTACCAATTTTATTATTTTAAATAAAGTTTAAAAAATGTATTATTTTAATTTCTATGATATTTTCAGAGCTAAAAGATGCACAAAAAAAGTCTCAAACTGTGCTTACATTTGAGTTTAGTTTTCTGTTTCTGCCTGTATTTCTCATATATCATTTTGGAGAAACATCTGAGGAAAAAGTTAATAGTTCAGTGAAACATAACTGAGAACCTCAATTAAGAGCAAATTGTGCATTATGCTAATGTGCAGAAACTCTCTGTGAGCTTGGAACGGAGACGCATAGCTGGAAGTTGAGCTCTCCAGTGACATGCCCAGTGTGTCAGGCTGCCATGTGATGTGAGCCTGGCACATGTGGGCCCGTGCCAGTGCCCGTGCTGTCTCATTTCAGTGACCCTGTCAGAAACTTTAGCTGCTACTCTGACACTGAGAGTGTTAGCATCTGTGTCACACCACATTTCGTCTTGCACCATTAATCAGATGACAAGTTCTGAACTGTAAGTGCAGATGCACACATGCAGTTCTTGGACTGTTAGAATAAATTGGCCAAAGCCACTGTTTATTTTGCTAAATTTTCTCATTTTAAATGGATAGTTCACCCAAAAGTGAAAATTCAGTCATTTACTTACCCTCTTGTTGTTCCAAACCTGTTTGACTGACTCCAAACAAAATTAGACCCCACTGACTTTCACTGAGACATATTTCAAAATATATTCTTTTATGTTCCACAGAAGGAAGAAGGTCAGACAGGTTTGGAAAGACATGAGGGTGAGTAAATAATGACAGAATTTCCATTTTTGGGTGAACTAACCATTTAAGGCCTACTCACACCAAGAACAAATATCCCTGTTTTGCATTAAGTGAGTTTTACTTTGCATAAAAGCGAGTGGTATTTGTATTGTCAAATTTTGTTTTAAAGCTTGTGGATAAATGCAGTGGTTTTTCATTTCACTCTTGGTGTGAACAGGCCTTTTGTGTGTGATTAATTTTGCTTTTCCGCTCTTAGTGTGAACAGGCCTTTAGTCTTTTGACCCTGCACCAGTATTTAGGTTTCTATGCTTCATTACCCCCAGTATGTGTTTCCTTATTCACTCATATACAACAGAGAAAGCAAGGTCAATACGGCCCTGAGGAAAATGAAATTCCCAAAGGAAGGAGAAGCTGAGGCATATGGCTCCCGCTGGTGCAAATCAATATGTTCAATGCAGCACACCACCCCAATCAATCACACATCGTGAAGGCTTGTATCTTCGAATAAAAGATTTGTATCATTTACTTCTCCAGCACCTATAGCTGCATCTTCCCTCCCAGATCAATAAGAGTTTTCTTAAAGGGATAGTTCACCCATAAATTAATATTTTGTCATCATTTAATCACCCTCAAGTTGTTCCAAATCTGTATGAGGTTCTTTTTTCTGCTGAACACAAAAGAAGATATTTTTAAGAATGTTGGTAAGCAGACAGTTGATGGTCCCCATTGACTTCCATGGTATTTTTTATTTTTTTTTCTATGGAAGTCAATAGCTACCGTCAACTTTCTGGTTACCAACATTCTTCAAAATATCTTGTGTTCAACAGAAGAAAGAACCTTAAAACAGATTTGGAACAACTTGAGGGTGAGTGAATGATGACAAAATTTAAATATTTGGGTAAACTAACCCTTTAAGTCATAAATTACTGACCATGGTAATGCATTATGCCCTTCTTTCTTTTATGGACCACAAAATGAGAATTTTTAAAAAATTTCTCACTCGCACTCGTTAGCACCACAGTTCACTCCACCTCACCCTGAAGAAAAAAACACGCATTGATAGAAATCAAGATCAACAAAAATGCAACATGAAATTCAATCCATGTATCTTCTTCTCCGAGGTTATTAAATCCGTTGGTTTTGTCGTAACTTTCATCAGACAAATGGAGTTTCGGTCTGAAGATATTTAATTCACTGAAGAAACTACATGGATACTTTTTTTAGGATTTCTAGGCGTTGTATTTTATGTCACGCATTTGTTAATCTTGATTTATTTTCAACTTGAAAAAAGAAATGGCTGTATCGTGGTCATTAGACGAGGTGCAGACTCAGGAGAGGATCCACGGCAGTAGAGGCAGCGCAACTACATGATCAGTCTATAATCCCACCCACTTTGAAGCAAGCGGTACTAAACCGCAGTGAAAAAGCAAACCCAAAGTAAAGCAAGCCGAGCCGAGCCGTACCATGCAGTGGAAAGCACCATATGACACGTGATCATTCTGTGATATTTTTGCGCCTTTTTTAAAATGCTTGATGCTATTCACTGCCATTTACAGGACGATCACAAGCGGGACATCCATAAAAGAAAGAGGAGCATATGGCATTATAAAAACACCAGGTTAAGTCATTTATCATTACTTTATTTTAGGGTGAACTATCCCTTTAAACCTTGAGCACACGACTTTCACTGACGTCTGCTGCTCTGATGTATATTTGACTGCTGGGTGTAACTTCTGTCCTGGAGAAGCACCAGTCAACAGTTGGATTTTACTACAAGGAACTTCTGATATGTTAGGGGAACACCCTTTGTTTGATACATGCTTGTTTGCTTATATACATGTCTCACACCCTCCTTAAAGGTAACACGTAAGGACTTGCTCCGTTGGGCGTAAAGTGTGGCAAACTGTAAACATTCATGCAGGGAATTCTCTTGTGCCTATAGTCGAGCGAGTCCTGTAGGCACGCGGCTGTGAATGTGTACAGTGGGCGGCATGTTGAGTCAGAAGGAGAAGAGCAACTTGAATTTTACATTAATAAATGCAACCCTGAAGACTTAGTTTAATCATTTTAGAATTAGTGTAAATGTCAGCCTAAAATGATATGATTTCTTTTACACATAAACCAGAGTCAGAAATGAACATTTGTTGTCACCAAAAGTGGCACAAATTTCCCTCGTAGAGAATTTGTCTGTTACCTAAGAGTGGAAATATTACATAATAATCTATTCAAGGAATGTTTAGTTTAGTTTTAGGTTTAGTCAGAGCTGTTGCTTGAACACACAGGACTATGAACAAAATGAAGACATTCCAATCAACCAATCAGATTTAAAGTTCACAGTTTATGTCAAGTTTAGGCTTACAAACCAGGGTTAGGTGTTTCAATGTTACTCACCTATAATTTCATCTGATTTTAGGGATTAGCTATGGGTAGGGTTAGGACTAAATTTCTGGACAGGAATGTTGTTCCAGGATCAACAAAATATGTTGATCCGGGAACTTACTTGGCAAAATCATGATGACCAGAATCTAACATAGCAACTAGCCAATTAAAATGTATTCAGAGTGTTTGTGTAATTTATTTTGTAGTAATTATAGAAAAGTTTGGGGTAAATTGATCAAAAGTGACAGTAAAGACATGTATAATGTTACAAAAGATTCCTATTCAAATAAATGCTGTTCTTTTGAACTTTCTATTCATCAAAGAATCCTGAAAAAATGCATCATGGTTTTTGGTGGCCTTAAAACGCAAACTTTTGAAAATGGCTTTCAAAGTGAAAGTTTTTGAAAACGATACCGTCTTTGGACTTTAAACTGCAAAAACGCTAATCTGTGAATACGATGACGGCATGAACATGTGTATTGCGCGATTGGCGCGAGCGTTCTGTACAAGATTGCGTGTGTACGCAGGCCCGTAGTCTTTCTTTACAAAGTGACATCGGCAACTACTGACCTGGCATGCATAATACAGCGCTTTTAGTCATTTTCATGGATCCGTGTGAACAGCAAAATGTTTTGACACTGTTGTCATCTATACAAAGAAAAAACGTTTACATTTTTTTACACCATTGTCATGTAAACTTACCCTTAATTAACATAATGATGAGATTCCAACTTGTAAAAAAGCTTCCATGTCCTCATAGAACTCTTAATTACAATTTGTAAACTGGGAATTTTCTGACAGCTCCTACTTGTATCAAGTGACCGCTGTACAACCTGACTGCTGCAGATTAATTTAGGCATTGATAGTGTTGCCATAAAAACACATCATTTCCAGTCAGAGGTCGTGAACAGCTCCGAATTCAGCTTTGTCATAAATTACACTATAAAATATACGCAAATAGAAAACAATTATTTTAAATTGTAATAATATTTCACAATATTACTGTTTTACTGTATTATAACAGTAGTGTTTCTAAAAACAGCCACAATTGTTCAGACTGAGAATTTATTTCAGTTAATTGATTGTCAAATACTATTTTTTTCTTTTTATGTTTAGAACATAAAATGCCCATTAAACATTAAAAAGAAAGAAAATATCCCTGAAAATCAGTTCCAGGGGGCTTTAATGAAAAAGCTTTAAATTTCAGACAAAGACTCTGACGGTCTGAACGGAAAATAATAGATCATTGTTCTGCTTTGCTCTTTGTCAAAGCAGTCCGAAATTACATCACTTAATCAAGGCAAAGGGAAAAATCACCGTGCATGAATATAGTTCAGACTCTACATCTGTTTTTCCATTTGGGAGCTGAAACTGTGATTGTATATGGTGAGGTCACAAAGCTTCATTTTGCCAAACAATGTGATTGGCCGTTGCTTGGCAAGGCAGTTAGACAGTTGGATTCATTCATGATGCAAATCAAAAGGAAGTGTACAGCTCTCCCTCAGCTCATGTGGGGTTTTACCACGAGGTTATGTTGAGTAATGGGTGACGGATCAGCGTCTGTGTTTTGCTTCAGCTGGGCCGCTATTATCACGAGGAAATGACTCGGAAAAATCCCCTTGACTAAAAATAAGATGAGCACAAACACAAACAGAGGGAATGGGTCAGATGGAATACAAAGCCGAAAAACACGTGTAGATATCCATGTGATGATGATACATCAGACGGGTACTTTATGATCTGTTTTGCTAAAGGATAATTATGGTAACCTGTTTATGGTGAGCAGACAAACGTGACCGCTGTATTCATACATGCAGAAGAATGCCCTTTCTGCCCAAGCATAGAAGTGACATACGCTAGTACTGCTTCAGCAAATTCCTGGCCATCCCAATGTGAATTGCATTGCAGACGGTAATTTGCCGCTCTGCGACCTCTAAAAGCATTACAGTAGTGAGGGGCTATCATCAGATCTGCTGAAACGGGAGGGAGGCCAGGAAAGCTTGCCATCCAGTGCTTGTGTACGAGTGCTTAACCGACAGGACACTGTCAGGGACACAAAGCAGAGTGACATTCCTGACCTTAACCTTGTGATCTTAAAATAAAAGTCATATAATGTGAATTTTTAGACCCAGAGGAATATTTTGTCGCACTTTCATAGATATGGAGACTTGGGTGGTTTATGTAATTTATTTGTCAAAATACTTTCACTTATTGATCAGGAAATACAAGTAAGCCATTCGCAAAGGGGACTTCCCTGTAAAATGTAAACATTGTGTCTCTGTGGCACTATCAAAACATTAGTCTGTTTGAGACCAGCCTGGCACAGCAACTTTGACTCAACCAATGGCGTGAGTTTGGGGCGGGACTATCAGTTTGACTGACAGTTGGCAGAAAGGGGGAAACCTTTTTAAAATAGTCATTATTTTCTTACAAAAAGACTTAAAATAGTTCAGTAAGAGTACAATAAGCATAATAAACTAAAAGTTTGGGTTCCATAAATGTTTTCATATTGTGAAACATTATTGCAATTTCAAATTCTATTTAAAAAATTAAAAAATAAAATGTATTCCTGTAATGGCAAAGTTGAATTTTTAGCAGCCATTCCTCCAATCTTCAGTGTCACATACTACTTAACATAGACCAGATAATTTGGAGAATTAATGTGGAAATATTTGAGTTCCTATTGACTTTGTTTTTTTTTTTTTTTGTTGTTGTTGTTGTTGTTTTTTTGTTGTTTTTTTGGCAAATCTGAGCACAGTTTGAGACTTTGTGTTCGCTTTAAAAATAAACTAAATTAAAATTATGAGAAGCAGGAGAGTTAAAGGGGTCATTAATTGAGAAATCAACCTTTCCTTGAGCTTTTGACATTTGGTCATCATACTATAGACCCCTTAAAAGTTTGTAAACATTGCAACATTTCCTGGTGGGCGGGGCTTAGCTGGAGGCAAAAAGAGACGCTGGACTCAACGTTGACAAGCGTAAGCTAGCATGTTTTAGGAGGGATTTATTAAACATAGATGCAGAAGAAGGTTCAGAACTGTCCGAATATGTACGGTCACTGACTCTGTAGGACCGTGACAGCTATTTTTGTAAATTAACTTAAGTTTTGGATATTTCCTAGACAACATATGAATTACTTTCGGGTGGTTCGGGGAATTTTGTCAAGGCTTATTGTCTAATTTAACCTAACGCTGGGCTAAATATGATTATGGCTAGCAATGTGGATTATTTTAAGAGACCATTCAAAGGATGGCACACACATCTATCGCTGTATGTTTGTTTAACATTTAAGCTAGCTAGTGCGCTGAAAGTTGGCGACTTTTCACCTATAAAACAGAAACTTGCTGATTTGTACTAGATAAAACCAACACACCATTATATATGCATCGATTATTTTACCTGATATGAAGTGTGCACTGCAAACACGAGTATTATTTATGATCGTCTCCGTCCAGTCTGTACGCCGTATTGCATTCAGCCACAATTATCTTTTTGATTTCTGTGAAGGAATGTCTGCCGGGATCTGGTAAAACTTTAGTTTTGTACCAAAAGTCCTGTTCCTTCTATTCTGGCAGCCAAAAACACAACAAGACGACATTTTAAAGTCAAAACCTCAAACTTTTAGCGCGCCCGCTATTAGTTCTTATTTATGTTTTGCCTCCAGCTAGAGCGGTGACATCACAGTGACGTAGGCAATTAAGGGGTCTATAAGAATATCCTGTTTCAAAACTGAAACCTTCCTTGTTAGTCCAATAAAAGTTTTTATTGACACCAAGCACAGCAAACGAATCGTCCCAGAATGTGCCAATCTATAGGTGAAACGCCGCCTCCGCAGAAGAAATCAATGGCTACTTCATCATTGCAACGTTAGCCCCGCCCACTGGCGTGTTAGTGATATGAGGATGAGAGAAGAGCGATACAGGACTAAAAATAGCATTACTTTTCAAATGATCCTAATGCTAGGAATATGGTTATTTATTTTCAACAATGTGAATGTTTCAGTTGAGCTTTATTTGTATTCGGTACATTTCACTGTGGATTCTTTGGAAAATCAATCGCATTTCACCAAAGGCTTTGCAGACATACTTTTATGATATGGACTCGACAGTAATGCAACAACATGTAAGTAACTGTGGTAATTCTAATGCCTGATCTGTGACCAGTGATTTCTGATATATAATGATTCATGTACAGTTAAATGTTCTTTGTCTATGTGTCAGTATATCAAACCAGTGACTAAACAGTCAACTGCACATTGTTTCTCTTAGTAGGATGAAAATAATCTGTTATTTAAATGGTGATTAAATTATATATAGAAAGCGATCAAAGAACGCTTACTTTACAATCGCTGGAGCTGTCAATCAAACAGTGACTGAGTACTGGACTCGCACCAAAACTCCCGTTTTATTCAACGAATCTCTTAGTTACATCGAATTTGCACTGTTATGATGAAAGCATTTGTTAGTGTGCCGAAATTGAGTTGCAATGACGAGATCACTGCTTTCATACGCTCAACATGTCTGTGCACTCTAAAAAATGCTGGGTTGTTTTAACCCAAATTTGGGTCAAATATGGACAAAACCAACCGTTGGGTTAAAAAATGCATTTAAAAATTTAACCCAAAGGTTGGGTTTGTCCATTTTTGACCCAAACTTGGGTTGAAACAACCCAGCATTTTTTAGAGTGTGATCGTCTACAATGTTCATCACTGCAACCTTCCATGCCACAATCTAAATATAATGCCATAATTCTAAATATAATGCTATAATTAATACTTTTCACAATTAGTTGAGAGCTGTAACAGTAAAAATGTGCTAAAAGTTTTCGAGAGAGTAATACTTTTTCATAAGCAAAGACGTTAGCCAATCACAGCAGTGGGCGTTTACACTGAAGTCTCACAGCAGACACGCCCCTTAAAACAGAGCATTCAAATAAGAGGGCTAAAATCAGGGAAGGAAAAATGCCTTTAATTTCTAAATGATGACAACTTTTGATGTAAAAAGCATACTAACATTATAAGTGCACCCCAGGAAACATTCTAAAACAATAAAACAACGTAGTTCATGGCCACTTTAAATCAAAACTCAATTTAGTCCTTTTGCTGTCTAGAACTTTAACTTTAATTATTAAAGTGATTAATTTGTCATTTTTCTTTCTTATGCAGAAGACTGACAGCTGTGGTTTCAATTTTTGCTGCATATATTCAAATCCTTCGAATGATTCAACATATTTATTTTGACATGAAATGAGTCATATCCTTTATCTTCCGCTATCTCTTCTGTGTTATTTGCATATAGGATCAAACCCAAACCAAACAAACTGAACAAATATTTCAGGAGCAAAAGCATCTCATTTAGTTACCCATCTCTGGCACTCCTGTCCAGAGACAATGATTTATCCTGGGACATGCTGTGAGTTCTCCTAAACCAGGCTATGCTTTCAGGCGACCCCCCAAATTGAGACAGTGAGGGTTATTTCCTGATGGAGGGCCGTGGAATGCCGAACAGGTATGTCAGTGACCTCTGACCTCATGTTTTTACTGACATGAAAGTTGACCCCGTGTAAACCCCTGCTCTCCAGTAGCCGTTCTCACAGGCTTTGAAGTCCACTCATGTCCCTCCCTCCAATTAGGATCTGGGAGGTGGAGAGAGGGATTTGCACACTTAAAGATACAAGAGGAATGGGGTCTGAAGTTTCAAACTAGCACTTGAGTCGTCTTTATCATCGTGGGCTAATAAAAGAGCGAGCACTGTTCGTGTCAGATGAGCCAAGCCAGCGGGCGGCTGTCACTCTCTCCTCTGCTGAGCAGGCAGCCACAGACGTCAGTTCTGTCATACCTTCATGCAGCTTAATATTACATAGACCCCCACTGCATCTCCATTTCAGAGCGCCTCTCGCTTTTACCTAAGCGCTGCCCATAATCAGCGCTGAAGTACACAGAGAAGATGACTCATTATAGCGGGACGCAGCCGTTAAACCAGCGCTATTAAATCATCCTGAGCGAGTCCCACTGGGGGCCATGGGTGCACTGTAAGATGATGATGTACAAGACTTAATGTGCATGTGAAGAAAGAGCACTATTCTGACATGCACAAAGCACTTTAATTTATGCCTGTGCTGATCTTTAACAGACAGCTGCCTGAATGGTAGTAATCAAACGCCGTTTGGTTATCTGTCGTTCCTTGAAGTGCTATTTATTTATGCATTCGATTTTATTTCTATGGTTTTTGCTTCCTGAAGCAAGGCATTTCTGGGTATTCTTCATTTCGGCTCACCAGGGAAGTCGAGCATATCTTCATCTAAGAGAGTTAAGATCTCTGAGTCATCAAACTGAGCGCCAGAATTGTGATTGAACGGAACAAAAACAGGATTCTGGGTAAAAAAAGAAACACCACACAAGCACAAAAGCCAACTTATGATTCACACACATTAATCTGCAAATTTATGACTCACTGGCTTTTTTGAGAAGCTTGTCACAATGGTAACGGAAGGAAAAACGTGAGTGAAGTTTTATGGAATAGACAGAGTGAATGTTATAACTTATAATACTCTTATGTTCACTGAGGCTGCATTTATTTGAACAAAAATACAGTATAGGTTTAAAATATTTCCTAATAATTTACTCACTCCCATGTCATCCAAGAAGTTCAAGATGGTTTTTTGTTTCTTCAGTCAAAAAGAATTTAAGGTTTTTGAGGAAAACATTCCGGGATTTTTCTCCATATAGGGGACTTCACCAAGGTTTTAACGGGTTGAAGGTCCAAACTGCAGTTTCAGTGCAGCTTCAAAGCGCTCTACCCGATCCCAGGCGAGGAATAAGGGTCTTATCTAGAGAAACGATCGGTCATTGTAAAAAATAAAAATGTATATACTTTTTAACCACAAATGCTCATCTTGCTCTAGCTCTGCGATTGCCACGCATCACATAATCATGTTGGAAAGGTCACACGTGACATAGTTTTTAAGCTAGTTTTTAAGTTAAAAAAATTAAAAGTTTAAGCAGAACTGGAAGATTACTCATACATTTTAATTGCTCTTAACTTGAAAATTCATACATTTAACTTAAATTTATCATGTAATCTCAATTCAAATATTTGTAGTAGTGGAAATTTCACTAGCTATAGCCAATTCAGCAAAAAAAAAAAAAAAAAAAAAAACTCTTTTAGTTATTATGTAGGTAAATTTAAGTTTGTTTAAATTAAAAGAAACAAGTTAGTGCTCAAAACAATGAAACGATTCAGATTACTTCAAATGTATCAGTTTCATGAACTCAAAAGAAAAAGAAAGTTCTAAATACTCATAAAAGTTAATTTGATTGAACACATTTGTTTAATTTGAGTTTGCCCTACTCAAACCAATTAATTATTTTGAGCATTAGGGTTTACAGTGTTCAGAAGAAATTATTGATTGCCTATGGATGGACAAACAAATTTGATATTAAAAATATCTATACGATATGGCAGTTCTTCACTGTGGTATCGAATATCGATAATTCTCAAGGTATTGTAGTTAGAAATTCCAGTATTGTGACTACACTAGTGTAGGGTGCCACAAATTTTTGAACATTTTCTGAATGTGCGTGACTGAAAAAAAGGTCGGGAAACACTGGTCTAATGCAATGACATTCATATATCTTAAATGTGACTCAAGTGTTTGAATATGTAGGCTATTTGGGGCTGCTATCGTCACTTCATATGTTTTTATTAGTTGCTATCTAATTGTATATGCACATTAAATTTACACTTGGCCACAAAATGTGTCTCCGCAGAACGGATATAAATACAATCTTCCCACGCTATGCAAATATAACAGAGTTCACTTCCGTGATGATGCTAATGCTGGGCAGCAAAATTCTCTGTTAAATGCCCTCTTCAGCCCATATGGCAATTCTTATTTAGAGTTTTTTAGTTTCTCCATCCATGTGTCTCATCCACATGTCATTTGCAGGACTTCCAAACTTCCGTATACTGATGTTGTTTTGTTTGGGAGGAGTAAAGTTTACATATGTAGCCTGAACAACCAGATGCGATTACACTTGGTTGTGTCTTTGTATGCGTTTGAGTGATCGGATTACTCTCCATCTCAAATGGGTCATTGAGGGCATTTACACTTGGTCTTACTACTTAACTATTTGCCAGTAGTTCTGTTTACATTCTATAAAGAAGATAAGTTGACCAGGTGTAAAACCTCCCAAATATAGGTTTACATCAGTTGTTTTGTTTATGTTTAGGCGTATAAACAAAGGGCAGGGAAAATACAGAAAACTGGGAGAGCAAGTGCCATTCAAACAATAATCTGCGCGGGAAAAGAGGACAAGAGACGTGGGGGATGGGTCTGCAAGTCTTTTATCTCAAGTTTCCCACATCCTGCCGCCGAGTTTAAAACCGGCCACCCAATTTGAAAGAATGCCTGGTATGCGCCTCATTTCCATATAGCAACCGGTATTGTTCTCAACTTAAATAAAGCCTGTTCACCGCCAATAGGAGAAAAAACTTTGCGCACTAATTTGAGATTAATGAGGTAATGTGGTGCACATGGTCTTTATATACACTTTGTAGACCTACTTCACATGACTGAAACAAAACAAACAAAAGAGTTGTCCAGTGGGATGATGATGCTCATGTATAGAGAAGGAAACTGTGGGTTGCATTAAAACTGCAGAACTTTTTAAAATGTATTGTTTATTTTTTAACTTTATTGTCTCTTCATCCCAGATCATGTGAAATGATTGCATGCAGGGAAAAATTTGTTGCACATTGACTTTTAAACTGAAAAGCTCTCTATCGTTTTAAAAGATTGTATGTATAAGGCATGCATCTATTTTTGTAATACACTTCATACGTATATGAAATAATGTTCCGAATTTGCAACGGGGGCTTTGTTATATACACAGCCATGTGAATCATTCTCCATGTCTACCCCACGCCGGTTCAACGCCATCAGAAAAAAATTTGGCGCGTTTTGATTCCCGCCACGTCTACGTTTTCCTCGATTTTCATATTTGATTGACCTTTTTTTGCAGAGGCAGGCGTATTACTCATTGGCTGAATCGTGTTTGTGGGCGTGGCCACTGTTGACGTACTCGGAGCTACCCCTCCCTTTTACTACTGGTATATAACGACTCTTGCCCCTCCTTCACGATTTAGAAAGCCGGGTATTTGTGTCCGTCGCGCGCCTCAGACAATAATATTTATCTTCGAAATATTAATCGTTTATTTTATATTCCAAACTGGAATAGACGTCGTGCGGTCGTTTAAAGGGTCGTCTTGAGAATCAAAACCCATCGAGCCTCGATGAGAAGGGATTTCTACAGGTTTATAGACCGGATCCTTCACTTAGACCTTCCCTACATCCATCTCTACACGACGGATTTCGACCTCAACATTGGAATAACCTTTAAGAAGAACTCTCATTTCGGAATATAAAATGCTTCTATCAAAATTCAACACATTTGCTCACATTTCCACCGTGGACATGCCGGCGAAAATCCAGCTTCAAGGTTAGTGGACGGTTATTCTCGTGCGCGCTTGTGTGTGTGTGTGTGTGTGTGTTGTGGTCTTGGGCTCGTTCACGTCAGCAGACTGAGTGCTGGGAATAGCGCGTGCGTCAGCTTTCGCATTTTTATGTAATTATATGACTTTTATCCATTCTTATGAATCTATCGTATCTTTTATCGACAGTTAAGGAGAAAGAGCCGTTCGACAAGGTGTATCAGGTCGGCTCTGTGCTGGGAAGCGGTGGTTTCGGGACGGTGTACGCAGGTTTAAGGATCGCTGATGGCGCACCGGTAGGTTTCCTGAATGGATGATTCTTGTTTACATCCGTGTGAACGTTTATAATGTATATAACGTGTATAGCAAACACGTCTATAATATATATATATATAGAGAGAAATATAAATATAATGTATTCACTGTTTAATGATGCATTTGTTTATCATTTCTAGGTTGCCATCAAGCATGTTGCAAAAGATCGTGTGACTGAATGGGGAGAGTTGGTGAGTATTCAATTACATAGATGGTTTTCATACTATTTGTGTAGAAAATGTGTTTTTAAATGCGACATGCGTCGCTAAAACGAACATGTCCTCCGTTTCCAGCCCAATGGCGCGCGCGTCCCTATGGAGATCGTCCTGTTAAAGAAGGTCGGGACTGGATTCCGTGGCGTGATCAAGATGCTGGACTGGTACGAGCGACCGGACAGCTTCATTATCGTCATGGAAAGACCGGAGGCAGTCAAGGACCTGTTTGATTTCATCACGGAGAAGGGCGCGTTACCAGAGGAGCTGGCCAAGAACTTTTTCCGCCAGGTTCTGGAAGCGGTGCGTCACTGCCACAACAGTGGCGTCGTTCACCGTGACATTAAAGACGAGAACATTCTCATCGATCTGCGAACCGGCGATCTGAAGCTCATCGACTTCGGATCAGGGGCATTACTCAAAGACACCGTTTACACCGATTTCGACGGTAAGAGACATTTGCATGACCTTCAAGCCAAGGTTCCCACGGTCACGGAAAACGTGGCACAACCAAGGAAATTTCAAAATACGGCCTCGTGGACATTTCTACTGTGAATATAAATGTTTATATAAACAAAAAAATTAAAATCTAAAAATTTTAAAATTGGCCTAAATGACTTCTAAATGTATATAAATATAACAGGAATTAGGGTAGAAATTGCTCAGTATGTTTTTAAATATATTTAAACATGGATATTTGATGTTTATAGGATTTGGGAACCCTGTCAAGATCTGGAAAGGGTGTGTGTTTATATATGGAGGCGTTTTAAAACGCGTATCAAACAAATTTGACATTGCTCGCTTGATAAATGTGTATTATGACTGCCTTTCATCGTTGACACCCGATGCTAAGATAAATTAATCGGCCAGCGTGATGATTTGTTTATTTTTTTGTATAATGTTGCTTTGGGGAAAAGCAGTGCGCTGGGTTGTGATTTTGGCGCCCCCGCCGGTGGGAATTGGAATTATTACAACTCAAAGTTTGTAAACACAAGTCACATGGCAACCAGTTTCCCCACATGCGCAAGCCTACTGTCACGCTATCGTGGCACATGACTGTGCACATTAATGTTGTGCCATAGCAATAAAGTTCAAACACTCCACACCCTTTCCTGCCACACCTTTTACTACAGTGTTTGGTTTAGTGCCTCGTTTTCCAGCCACACCTAATAAAATGAAGGATTATTTGCAGTTTTGTATGATCTTTATGTGCTTAAGTGTTGCAGAATAATGTATTTAAATGCATTTTTCTGTTTTTTTGTTCTCAGGTACACGTGTTTACAGTCCACCAGAGTGGATCAAATTTCACCGCTACCACGGTAGATCCGCCACCGTGTGGTCTCTGGGCATTCTGCTATACGACATGGTCTGTGGGGACATCCCATTCGAGCAGGACGAAGAGATCGTACGAGGACAGGTGCTGTTCAGGCGGAGAATCTCCACAGGTAAGACCTTTTCATATGACGCACCTTCGAGGAGTTTTATGGGTTTATTGCCGTGCTATAATCACATCCTGTTCTTTTGCAGAATGTCAGCAGCTTATCAAGTGGTGCTTAGCCCTCCGCCCTGCTGATCGCCCATCTTTCGAGGACATCATTAACCACCCTTGGATGCAGAGCACGGCGCCCTCTACAGACAACACTGAGATCAGGCTTCACAGCATCAGCCACGAGCATCAGCCTGCTGCTTTCCCAGCAGTCACTGTGTGCAAATGACTCTATCTGAATGCATACATAGAGACATAGAGCAACCCCCCCCCAGGGGACCTGTGGGCTGAGCAGTGCAAATGAAAAAAACAAACATGTTATTCTTTTGTTTTGAGCATTGCTGCTAGGTGGGAGTTCTAGGCCAGGCCAAAAACGGGAGAGGTCCACTTTTTAGTGAGATCTGTTATCTCTCTCGTCTCCTGCTCCCCTATGGCTCAGGGTCCCGAAAGTCTGGCTCGTAGGAACCAAATGACTGTCAAAACTGCTGTCGGACGCGGCTAGATCTTCGCAGCCAGTGTAGGGAGGAGCTCGGGAACACCCGAAGCGGTGGGGAGAAGTCGTGCTGTGATGACGGCTAGTCGATCTGCTACGATGGGAGGCTTTGGTGCGCTGTCAGGGCTGTTCCTTTAAGAAGCAGATCAGCCGAGCTTAATAATTTTAGTGCCTTCTGTGAAAGATCAAGGGTTTGTTTTGTTTTTTGTTTTTTTTGTGGAAAAACTTGAATTGAGTAATAGCCACTGTAACACTCTACTCCTTAACCAGATGTCTTTTTTTACCTTCTTGCTTCCACTTTACCTGCTTCAGGCAGGTAACTGTCGGTCTTACTCTAATACGTCAGAGAGAGAGAGAGAGTAACCAAATCGACCTCACAAAACCTCTACAGAATGAAAAGTCTTACCTCACTCTTTTTTCCTCTTCCTTTGTACTGAGTAACCCTCAACTACCACTCGTTGTCACAGATGCACAAAGCAATGCAACTACAACGTGAAAGACTACATTTTCTGCATATTATTTTTGTTTATATTGTAAATAGCTCGGTCAGATGACTCAATTCCATGACGAGGCTTATGTGTAAATTATATTTATTGGAGTGTCTTAAAAAACGAGATCGAAGTGGAAGTATTTATTTATTTATTTATAGAAAAGCAAAGTTTTTCTCATTCCACCACCGAAGGGCCCACAAATTATTTAAATGTATTTTTACCATATTTAAAGCCTTTTTTGAGAACGATATGTGTACATGTGTTGTAAATAATCCTCAAAAGCACTTCTGTTTCTCGATGCATGGAGAACTGCTGATGGTAAACCATACCAGTCTGAAGTCCTGTTTGTCACCTAATTTAAACTGTCTGCTGTGCTTATGTTAGAGAAAATGACCTCGTGAATGTTTGAGGAACGAGTGATTTTACATGGTTTCTTTTTCACTTTTAGTAGGCATGATTGCAAGTTGGATTTTGTTTTTTTGATTTAGCAATGTAAATTGTTTTAGAAAGCTATTTTTTTACACAGTTGTCAATAAATATTTTTTTAACATTCATTCTGGTTTCCCTGGTATGACTTGCTTCTTTAGATTCTGCCTGTGATTACAGCAATATCAGTTGGTGGTCTTATAAACTGCTTTAAACGGACAATCAGCAGATGCCATTTGAGAAGCAGAGATGGACAGATTGCAGTGGTATTAGTTGTAAATCCATTTAGCTAACTTTAATAACGCTCTTATCGTTTTATATTGATAGTGTATCTTTAATCTGGGGTGATTATAACCACAGGGGTCCATATTTCTTAAAGACCGACTCCTGAACTGGATACACGCGATAGCTTACAGCATGTACTTTATCTGTGTTTTTGTAGATAGTGCAAAGTATGCTTTAAATAGCATTCAAAAGATACTGTTCTTTTTAGAACATATAAAGATAGAGAGCTATACATAAAGCCTGACTATGAGTGCCCACTTGCTCTGTGGCCTTGGTTCCAGAAGTATTTTTCCCATTCATTTTTTCCATAGGCATTTCAAAGAAATTGTTCTTAAGCATCTGAGCCATGAACCATTATAAATGTGAAACTTTGATTCGAAAATCTTTAAATAATAAAAATAAAACAGGACTCACTGCAATTGATGTAATTAAAGGGTTAGTTCACCCAAAAATGAGAATTTTATCATTAAATACTCACCATCATGTCGTTCCAAACCCGTAAGACCTTCGTTCATCTTCGGAACACAAATTAAGATATTTTTGATGAAATCCGATGGCTCAGTGAGGCCTCTATAAATGCCCAGAAAGCTACTAAAAACATATTTAAAACAGTTCATGTGGCTACAGTGGTTCAACCTTAATGTTATGAAGCGACGAGAATACTTTTTGTGTGCCAAAAACAAAAACAACATAACTTAAGCTGGGTTCACACTGTGCGATTTATAATAGTCCTTTGCGATGGTTACTTGCCAGACTGTACGAACATGATCCTCAAGGCACACTGTGGGATCTCAGCTGTCATTAATGTCAGATTGCACGACAGTCAAAACGCGTTAAAAACGGACGCGCACATGAAAACTTGTCCGGAGTTTTACATCATCAAAACATACACATTCCTTGACAGTGAGTTGCGTTACACACAGGACTGAAATGGTGGCTAACAACGACATCTCTATCATTAATTTTGATCACGGCTTGTCTTGAAAAACGAAGACAATTTGACGTTCGTCGTAGGAGAAGTCACACTGGAGGATTGTGCCTCAAATCATCTGACACTGCCAGAAATTAATCGGAGGTAAAATTTGATCGCAACGGTCATTAACCTTTTAGGCTAGGATTATAGGAATCTTTTAGGATTTGCAAAATTTGTCTCAGACGACCAAATCTTGGCCAAAATCGCACAGTGTGAACCAGCCTTTATTCAACAATATCCAGTGATGGGTGATTTTAAAACACTGCTTCATGAAGCTTTACGAATCTTTTGTTTGAATCAGTGGTTCGGAGTGATTATCAAACTGCCAAAGTCACGTGATTTCAGTAAACGAGGCTTCGTTACGTCATAAGTGTTTCGATATTTAAGTGTCGTTCTAAATATGTAAGACCTTCGTTCATCTTTGGAACACAAATTAAGATATTTTTGATGAAAACAGAAGTTTTTCATCTCTTATTTTCTAAAAATAAAATAAAAACAAAACAAAAATAAATAAATACTTTATTCAACAATTTCTTCTTTGCATTGTTCATTGTCAGCATCACACGCATGAGTCGTTCTGCTCACGTGAACAGCGTTGGCCAATGCTGAGCTGGCATTCGGACGTAAACATGGAAGCGCTGAACTGCGTACGAGACTGACAAGGTTGCGAAGAAACTGTTAAATAAAGTCCTTATTTTTGTTTTGTTTCTGCTACTTTTCTGGACCTTGAATGACAGTAATTATGTTGCTTACTATGGGGGATTTCATCAAAAATATCTTAATTTTTGTTCTGAAGATGAACTAAGATCTTTCGGGTTTGGAACAACACTAGGGTGAGTACTTAATGGTAGAAATTACATTTCTGGGTGTTTAAACACTATTTTCAAAATGAAGTAACCATGCATTTATCATCACCATTAAATCAATATTAGACCTTTGTAGTTTTTAATCCTTGTTTATTAGCTTTAAGGTCATTTATAAGCTTGTGTACTCTTAAAAGCTGATAAACGGTTTAAATATTTACAGTCTTCTGGGAAAACAGACCAAAAATATTGACAACTTATCTTGCACTTGGGGGCGTATACAAATATTTACCCAATAAAATGCTCTCTCAAACCACCAGATTCCATTTAGCAATAGCAAAAAAAAAAAAATGGAAAAAGACCTTCAGTATGGCCCACCCAGACTTTATATATATATATATATATATATATATATATATATATATATATATATATATATATATAAAACTGTATATCAGGAAAGAAAACTGTGCATGTCATTAAAAATCCAATTAAATTATACTTCTGGAACCCTACTGTCATGCCGCATCAAGGTTAAATATAATAATAAATTCTCTGCTAGTGATCAGTTTCAGATTGTGCTCGGATTCAGAACATTTAAGGTAAATCTCATGAAAGAAATAAGCCTGATTTGTTGATTGCTGTTTTTCTCTTAGGTACCATACAACCCAGGACAGCATGGCCCCCAGTATGGGGCGTCCTGACCTGATCCCATCGTGTGCCCATAAATGCTGCTGCCCTCCCTATGAGGAAACACACAGCCAAGCAGGGAACGTTCTTGTTAAGCCTTTCATTAATCCTCTCACAAAAACCTTCTCAAGTGTTTACACCGCAGCTCTAAATGAGTTACAATGCGGTGCATATGACCCGAGGCGCACCTGATCAGCCGGCATCCGAAGGGGTATGTGAATAAACCTGACGTGGGCCGATTTAAGAGGGAAACAGCGCCTGATTCATTCACACATCCATTCTCAAGCTTTGACAAATGACCAAAGCAGAGCCAAAAAGCCACTTATTGGATACCAAGTTCAATATTCTTCAACATGTGAACGCTAGCACACAGATTATGTACACTTTTCAAAATAAAGGTTGTTCAAAAGCACATCAGGTTTAACATGTAACCTTCTTCTTATCAAGAATAATTTATCTGTATAGTCTTCTCTGCTGAAGCATTCAAATCTTCCATCTTCTACATCCATAACAAGACTTGGAGATCTTAAATTTTGGGTCTGTTCTTAACACAAAGATATTATGGATTCAGAGGCCATGGATGTAGCGTCATGTGGAGCACTTTTTTCTTGTTCTTTTATTTTATCTTTGATGTTTTTTCTTTTTGAAATGTTTGCTTTTTGAAATGCTCTATGAAATGTTGAAAAGATCTGCTTGAAGATTCATCAAAAATTCTTCTTTTGTGTTCCACAGAAAAAACGAACAGCATATCAGTCGGAAAAAACAAGATGGTGAATAAACACTTGCCGAATTAAAAAGTTTGACTTTGTACAAAGCCCCTAAAAGGTAAAAAATAAGTTTGTGTTCTTTCACAAAACTTTTGTTCTACCAAGAACTTTTGCATTCTCTCACAAAACCTTTGCTTTCCTCCCAAGAAAGTTTGTTCGTTCACAAAACTTTTGCATTCCACCAAGAAATTTTGCGTTCGTTCACAAAACTTTTGCGTTCCACCAAGAAATTTTGCGTTCGTTCACAAAACTTTTGCATTCCACCAAGAAACTGCGTTCGTTCACAAAACTTTTGCGTTCCACCAAGAAATTTTGCGTTCGTTCACAAAACTTTTGCATTCCACCAAGAAACTTTGCGTTCGTTCACAAAACTTTTGCATTCCACCAAGAAACTTTGCGTTCGTTCACAAAACTTTTGCATTCCACCAAGAAACTTTGCGTTCGTTCACAAAAAGTTTGCGTTCCACCAAGAAATTTTGCGTTTGTTTCCAAAACTTTTGCATTCCACCTTGAAATTTTGCGTTCGTTCACAAAACGTTTGCATTCCACCAAGAAACTTTGCGTTCGTTCACAAAACGTTTGCATTCCACCAAGAAACTTTGCGTTCGTTCACAAAACGTTTGCATTCCACCAAGAAACTTTGCGTTCGTTCACAAAACTTTTGCATTCCACCAAGAAACTTTGCATTCGTTCACAAAACTTTTGCATTCCACCAAGAAATTTTGCGTTCGTTCACAAAACTTTTGCGTTCCACCAAGAAATTTTGCGTTCATTCACAAAACTTTTGCATTCCACCAAGAAACTTTGCGTTCGTTCACAAAACTTTTGCATTCCACCAAGAAACTTTGCGTTCGTTCACAAAAAGTTTGCGTTCCACCAAGAAATTTTGCGTTCCTTCACAAAACTTTTGCGTTCCACCAAGAAATTTTGCGTTCGTTCACAAAACGTTTGCGTTCCACCAAGAAATTTTGCGTTCGTTCACAAAACTTTTGCGTTCCACCAAGAAATTTTGCGTTCGTTTCCAAAACTTTTGCATTCCACCTTGAAATTTTGCGTTCGTTCACAAAACTTTTGCATTCTACCAAGAAATTTTGCGTTCGTTCACAAAACCTTTGCGTTCCACCAAGAAATTTTGCGTTCGTTTCCAAAACTTTTGCATTCCACCTTGAAATTTTGCGTTCGTTCACAAAACTTTTGCGTTCCACCAAGAAACTTTGCGTTCGTTCACAAAACTTTTGCGTTCCCCCTCACTAAGAAATTTTGGGTTTGTTCAAAAAAGTTTGTTCTTGCCATTCATTTACGTGTTTAGTCTATAGGTATGTGCGTTTGAATGTGTATGTGCACAGACGTCTTTTTTACAAAGTCAAATTGCCAAATGTCATAATAAAGAATTATTAGTAGTTTTCTCACAAAATGTTTGCATTTCCCCCTAAGAATGTTTACATTTGTGTTCTCTCACAAAACTTTTGCGTTCCCCCAAGAAACTTTGATTTGGCTTAAAAAACGTTGGCGTTTCACCAAGAAAATTTGAGTTTGATCACAAAATTGTTGCATTCATTTGCAAAACTTTTGCGTTCCACAAGAAACTTATAGATTTCAGTGCTTTTACAAGCGACCACAAAGTTTCTCAAGGGAGTGCAATACTTTTGCGAGCGAATGCAAAAGCATTCAAATATAATTTTACCTCCCATCTCTAATTTTTTTCCATCAGCATGTCCCCTATGCGCTCTGTACCTTTGTGGCCCAGGCGATAAGGAAATTCATTTCAGAGTCACGCAAGTTCTTAAGCTTATTATGAATGGGTTCTTTTTTTTTCTTTCATAATTTCATGTTATCTTCAAAGAAGATTCTTCTATGGCATCAGGCAGCAAAACCTTTTTTGGTGCTAATAGGAACCTGCGTGTGAGAGTGAAACTGTGGAGAAGCTCAGTTCCTCAGTTTGGTTTGATGAAAGGCAGTCAAAGGATGGAGGCGAGTGACTCGCATGCAAACTGGTTTTAAAATGAGAGTCAAATAGCTGACGAGAATTTGCATAGTTGGAATCTATGAGTGAACATTTGACTGCTGAATCATCCCTGCTGCTGTTGCATAATCACTGCAAAACAGTACAAACAAGTTTCTGAGAAAATGCTCCGTACAATATCTGAATATTTACAAATCCATGCTGAAAATCTCCTCTGTTGACAAATCAACAAAGAAGCATGTTGTGTCACCGTCAATGTGTTTAATGCTTGTGGTGTATTATTTATAGCATCTATATGCGACATCTGTCCTATTTTTAAATACGACAGAATTTATAATCACAATTATATTTTTATCATTTCTTTCTACAATACACCCAGAGGAATATCTGACTGCTCAGAAGATGCTCTTTCATTGCTGAGATGTGTAATGTATGAACTTTGTTTCAGATGTTTCTCCTAAGATTTCAAACGAGAACTAAATATAGACACAAATGACGTACAGTAAGAGTATAGAGGTGTAAAATTAATGCGGAGAGCATAGCTCAGATGATTTGTTCTTGGAAGAATTTGATGAGAGATGTTTTGTTCATTCTGACTAGTAGACTTTGAAGCTGAGCAGTGTGAGACATTGTTGGGATTTCAAATCAGACAGTTGTTGACGTTAAAGACTTAACTGTTCTTTTCACTTTATCTTTTCTGAAACTCTTGGAGACACAATGAGATTACTGGGAATTTTGCTCTTCGTTTAATCTAATTACAGACTAGGATAGACATTTGAGATATAAAGAGAGATTTTCTTTGTAATATCTTTAATACAATGTAAAAATGTGTCAAGTAATATATATAGTAGTGGCTAAAAGTGTCTATTATTCAAATATTATTAAAAAATTGTTAAAGATTTTGTAAGCATATGGTTGTGCTATTGTTTTGTTTGTGATAACGTGATAAAATATGCCAAATTGTGTGGTATATGCAAAATATAAAATATATTCCTTCTATTTTGATGGTTTAATCAAACTTGTATGGTCATTAAAAACAAATATCCCCTCCGGACATCACTTTTGGCCATGTGTTTGACTAATATATATATATATATATATATATATATATATATATGGGAATATTAGTCAAACACATTTTCATATTAACCTAAATAAATTAAGCTGCACTGACAAAAATTGTTTTAAGGGTCAGATCCGGTATAAATAACAATTTCAGGTCACAACAGCACTTCTTGAAGTGTGTGTGGGAAATGCAAATGTGTTTAAATAAAATGTTTACAATTTCTTCCAACAAAATATCAGTCAGCATTTTCCAGTCTTTTGAAGCTGAGCGAATGGAAGCATGCATTATCGTAATAATCAAACACATTATCTCAGCTGAGCTGACCCTGAACTTTCTTTTGCTTGGGTTAAGAGTTCTAGTTGCTATTCTGTTCACTCCCTCTCTTTCTCATTGCGCTCTTTCACACTGCTGGGAAATGGAAAGAAAAACCCAGCTGGCTCAAAACACACTTTCCTCCCTCTCAAAGAACCGGATCTGTTGAGTAATCTTCCCACACACACAAACACACACAGTTCGAACAACACTGAAACACTCGGGCCAGAGGAAATTGAGAGTGAGAATATTAATAAGAAGACAGTGTTGTTGCACGTGTTCAGAAATGACCCCGACGGTTTCAGATCTCTCCCGCACCTGCAGGTGTGTCTGTGTTTGGCTCACACATGGTACACCTGGATAATTAGTCCCATTGAGTCAGAGTTTCTGCCACATATGGGCACAATGATTTGGGCAAGGTCATTGTGTCCTCCATCTGATTAAACTCTATTTGCTTCACACGCATATGTGTGTGTGCGCGTGTGTGTTTACTCGCGTGCCCAGCTGGATCCATAATCCCATATTAAACTGAGCAATAATCATGCACAATTGTCTGCACAAAAGCTGCGCTACTAAAGAAACATGATATTCTTTGTATCATTGGTGGGTCTTGTTAAGGCGAGCATTCATTTAGCTATTCTTTAGGGTATTTACACAAAACCCCTAACCCTGAAGTATTAAACTTAGTAAAAAAACATATAAACTTGCTTTGATAGAGGGATGTGACAAACCATAAGCCATATTTAGAAATATTATATATATATATATATATATATATATATATATATATATATATATATATATATATATATTATATATAGAGCAACCCCCTGGCAACCACACATTACCTTAGAATTGTTAAGACACGGTTTGCACGGATGGTTCTGGCCCAATCCAAAGACGTGGCCCGTTCACACCAAGGACGATAACGATATATGCTAGTTCTAAAAAACAAGGGTATGTTTACACGACGATAAACTTACAAAAGAGAAATTTTTCCTTTGAGTTTTCCGCGTACAGGGGACACCATTCATACGAATCCATGAAAACGACTAAAAACGCTGTATTCTGGCGAAGAAACACTATAGAGGGTATGCACGTGACGTCACCGTCGACCGTTACGACTGCGGTCACGCCCACTGAGTGGCAAAAGATTGAGCGGCAGCATTGGTTTTCAGCATCAATGTCGAGAAAGACACACAAAACACATCCAAAACGGGAAAGAGCTTTGCGGCTGACTATACAAATAGCTTTGACACAAAACCTGAGGTATATATTTAAAAAAAGAAGCAAATGGATCACTGCAATTCAAAACAGAAACAGCTGGACTCACGGCAGAGAAACATGTTTTGCAGTTATCATTTTGTGTCAAATTGTTGGATTTTGAGGTAAAGTCATACCGAATACAGCATATATTATGCTGACAAATCATCAATTAAATATTTTCCATCTTATATTCTGCATAATTGGGTGTTTTTCAATAAACAACACTGATAAAAACTATAAAACACATGTTTTAGGGCTTTACAATTTGACGATATAACATTGATATAAGTGATTAGGCGGATTTAAACCTACCTATATTGTAGTTATTTAAAATGTGCACAGGCAGATTTGCTTTAGTATGGCGTTCCCCGGCGGCGAAATCAGGCACATATAATAACTGTCAGGAAACACGACTCCTGGCTGCATGCAGTAGGCTATCCATGGATTAGGTTTATTTGACAAGTTGTAAGGAACACATTCAATTCCAACCTTTAGTGTAATTGTTAGTTTTACTCGCGCTTTCGCAGTTTCTCCTATTAAATCCAGTCATGCAGCAGGTTCTTTTGCCACTCAGTCCAGCTGAGGGAGCGCGTTTTCGGCGGGAAAGTGACGTCGATGCATACCCTCTATAGACCCACCTGTTTCCGCGGGGCGCTACTAAAAGAGAACGTGGGTACAACTTCCGGTAAGGTGGCGGAAGTAGCATACCAATGGTATTTTGTGTGCTAATTAGCGAAGAGGCTAAGTGTTTTTGGATCATTGTTTACTTTGTAAAGTTGCAAATCTTTATGAGAGATGTTCAGGGACAACATCTCAGTTTACTACATTCTTAGTTAATAATATCACAATACAATAAACAGTTTTCGTGTCCTTAATTGCTCTTTACATTACTGACCTTCCACAAAAGTGCTGCTGCATGACTAGAGCATCCTGACCCTGCAATACATGAACAACCCGCTGTCTGTACTTCACCCGTCACTGATGCACCAAAGCGATGTGATATTTTACTCCTAATGTGTCGTGCGTGCCAGAGTCAGTCGCGTTTCCACTGTCATATATGCGATGCTAAAGGCTACTTCTGTTAACCACTGCGATAATAAATACACACGTTTATGGAAAATATCAGAGACTGCTTGAGGAATGAAGACAATTCTTATGTTATTATAATCGTGTATTTATTTGGTTTAATGTTTTATCTGTCTCTTCCATGCCTGTTGATTCCTGACAAATGCATATCTTTCACAGATTCACACACTCCGGTTAACTTGTATAACTCATAACTCCTGTTGTCTTCTCATGAGTTCCCTCTGTTGCTCTGGCTGAAAGGATCAGGATCAGGATAGAGAGATCCCGCAAACATCCTCGGATAGCAATCATTGCATAATTTAGAGGAAAATAAATAGAAATGCTCAGAAAAGTGACGTAAACATAGGGCATGTTATCAATATATTTCTAAATGTGTAAGCCTTTGGATTTAAAAGCTTTAGTGGAGTTGTTTTTTGCGTTCTTGTGATCGCAAATAAATGGAAGCATGCGCAACTGAATAGGTCTGTGTTTTCTTTTTATGTCAATATAAATATCAGTTAGATTTAGCATGATTGATGTGCACTCCTGACATAAATTAATACATTACTATTACTGTAACTTTTTTTATTGTAAAACATTGTTGAAATATTGATACCGGAATCTTAAATCTTTAAGTACAAAAACAAACGTTCGCAAGTTTGGATCGTTAAATCTTGAATGACTGTCAACTGTTGAATGAATGAGTGTCCCGTCCAGCTTGTTTACTTCGAACCGGAAGACGCTCCCACGTTTGACGCAAGGCCTCATGGGGCGTAGGAAACTTGTGGATAGACTGAACATTTAATATGCATATGCATGACGTAATCGTTTTAACAGATTTGCGTTTTTGTTGTTTACACGGAGACCGTTTTCAAAAACATGCACCTTTTTTTTATGAACGAACCGCTCTTTTAAATCTTCCTGGGCAGCGTTTCCCAAAAGCATCGTAAGCCTAAGTTGATCGTAGCTCCATTTGTTTCAATGGAAAGCGCTGCCATAGAAATATAAAGAGTTACCGCAAGAATGGAAGTTCAAAGACAAAATTCTAAAGATGGCTGCGCACTTGTTTCTCCGGCGACATCATTCCGCGGCGGAATCACTTTCAGAACCCTTTTCTCCAGCTGATGAATGATAAAAACAATGACAGCTGATCAGAATCAGACTTTAAAGAGCTCGAGCATGCGGCAGACAACTAAACTGACACGACTGACAGAACGATATTGTCCACTGGTGTGGAGGACTATGGTTATAGTTATCGTTCTATCATATCATTATAATTAAACTTTAAATATAGGCCTATAAATCTAATATATATGTTCTCTGTAAATTTTGTCTTGCTAAATTGCTGACTATCAAAACCTACAACATTTTATTTATTTATTTATTTATTTATTTATTTATAGTTATGAAAATGTAGTTAAGTTTAATTTCACAGTTTATATTAGTTTTTATTTTATAGTTATGTTTACATTAATTGATATATTTTTTTTATTTAGTTATCATTTATCAATAATAACACTGCTAGAAACCACCCAGTGGACATCCTAGTAACTGCATAGCAACACCCTAGCAACCACTCAGAAGACCTTAGCGTTGCTAAAACAATGATTACACAGGCAGGCACCTGTTCTATATTACAGTGAAAAACCCAAGTCTATTTTAAAAGGCTTTTGTATTTTTAATTGTGGTGATAAATATTGTACATCACATAAGCATGCAAATGAGCCTCTAAAAAAGTAAGTGTGTGTGTGTGTGTTTTAAAGAACTGTGGGAGCGAGAGTTTGCTTCCTGTGTTTCCAGGACTCTTCGGAGCTGCTCGGATAGGAATGCGCCTCTGAGAACGACCCAGACTCTTTTTCTCATCAGAGTCTGTTTCTACCTGTTAAAGTTCTTTCTCCCAAGCCTTTGCGAGCGGGTTCCTTTGGCTACCCAGCATTCCTTTCTCTGTGACTCACTCGACTCTCAGCTCTTTTGAGCTAAAGGTCATCAGCCAAGAACAAACCTCAGCAACATTCCTGTCCATCTACACTGGGAGGGCACAGGAATCGATATCCCGACTGCAACTGCAAACACACGGTTGTTGACAAACCCCTTGTGATTCATCCTTTGGTAAATAGCTGTGTCGCAGCAGTCAAGTTTGGACAAATATGAGGGCCGGGACGAGCTTGTGCAGTTATGAGGACGGTTCCGTGTGTGTCCTCCTCCCCAACAGAAATTACTCACTGGAGTTTGAGTGACTTGAGAACTCCACTGGAATCAGTTCCCATGGTGGAGAATGATTTGTAGTGGGTGGGATCCGTGCAAACTGGAGAAATGCATTGGAACGAATGGGAGTTTGAGTATTGGGAGTATTATTTTTTAAGTTCTTGTCTATTTATGACAATTATTAGTGGCATTTCTCATACTTGGGGGTTGAAATGAGAAGAAACCCTTAACCTACGTTAAAGTGTAATGCATAACTCGTCCTGCAACATTTCTGCTGCAGACATGAATAATACCTCACAGTCATGAAGGGCAACTTGTGTTCTTTTTATTTTATTTTATCTCACTAATGAAACACCTGTGACAAATTCTCAAAAATTAAAACATCAAATCATTTTGAAAAATGAAATCTAATGAAGTCTTAACAAAAATCTTTTACATGAACATAACACAATGTGATACCAATGATGTGTTTAATATGTAAAAAGTAATAAATTATTAACATTATTAAATATTTTTTTCAGGAACGTGGGAAATGACAGTGTGCACAATCAAACACACTCTCTCACACTGAACTTTGACCTCTGAAGTAATTTCCCACAACATTATTACAACTATATATTTACAAAATATATTTTCAAAATGCTATAATAATACATTTTTAACACAGCAATATCAAAAAATAAAAGGACAAACACCCTGGCGCTAATGCTTAACCATAGAAACCTAAACAATAAAAAAATAAATATTATATATTTTCATGGGCCAGTAAGCAACCACTAGGTTTACATCCTGAAACTTAGACTTATCCAACAACGACACAAATATTGCAAAGCTTTTTAGAATTTCAAATATCAGAAATGTTCTAGAGGTTTCATAACAGAGTTCATAATGCAACAGAAAAAAAAACACAACTAGAGTTTACAAACACAAACAGTTTCCCTTTGCACATCTGTCGTAAGACCTCCTACATACCAAGCCTTCCCATCAGCCCCTCCTAGCAGGTTTCCCGTAAAGCCTCGCATCACTTCCTCATTCCTCAACCTATGATCAGTCAGATATGGACAAGTGAACACTTGCACCTTCTTCCTCTTTTCTCAGCTCTGTTTCATGTCCCCCTCCCACATCATAGGTGGCTTCTTTAAACAAATTACACACTAAGTGCTTTAATGCGATAGGATTTAAATGCTGCACTTTACATTTTCACCAAAGAACGAATTAATAGCAGCTCTGTGACACATCAGCAGTTCTTCACTGTTGTGGGTACATGATGATACAAATGTTTCTAGGAAATGTGGCTCTTTGTTTGTGTGTTAAACATCTCACCTACTGATGTGTGAATATACTGCAGATGTGTGAATGCTGCAGTTGAGTGAGTTCATGTGATAGTCATATTTAATGTATGTCTAGAAGATAGAGAGATAGATAGATTTCTTGTAAAATATACTCCAATAATCTTTGAAATCACATTTTACAGTGTATATATTGCAGTGACATTTAGATATTTGCATGAATTAAGTATCCAAATAGTATTCCATGTACACTCTAAAAAATAATGTATTGGCGTAACAAGTCAGCAGTTTGCATCAATTTTTTTGAGTTATGACAAGTTTGAGTGAATTTACGTTCAACCAACAAGCTACATTAGGGACTTTCACACTGAATAATTGTAGGAACTCTGTTATAGGAGCTAACCACTTGGATAGTTCCCCGAGAACTAATTTCTCCCCCGGGTTGCATTTGCACCAGGAATATGAACTCTGATGTGGCCGACAGCGGTGTCTTTAAGTGCAGCATTTACAAATGCTAAAAAACGGTGGATGGAGGATGCCGTGATCGGAGTTGTGTTTGTTGTGTGTCGTGAGTTTCGATAACGGACATGGAATGTAAACGCATAATTGATGCGACTTAAAGAGCAAAAAGTGGGGCTAAGAGACTAAATATTCTATGACAACATATTATCGAGGCGGAGAAAAGAACACAACCACGCATACAACAGGTAAATGCTGCTATCGCTGTTTTCCACGTTCGTGAAGTAAATATGTTTACACAGCTTTTTAAAGATGCCAGGTGCCGGTGTTTGACATGCTTTTGACCAATCAATGTACACAAACGTCACTGATAGTTCCTATAGTGCTGGTTTAGACCCTACTCTGAAGTAGGAGCTAATTTAGATCCCGAAAAAAAGTTCCTAGAACTAAAATAGTTACTAGTTCCTGCAGTGCGAACACGGAAAAATCCAGGTACTTCAGCCAATAGTTCTAGGAACTATGAAAAGGTCCCTCCAGTGCGAAAGCCCATATTGAGTTAGAGGAACTTTGTAGCATAAACACAAATTTTTAAGTTGATTACTCAAAAAATTAAGTCATTCCAACTAGCAGAGTTGTAGCCCTGGAAACAAATCAACAGCTATCATAGCACATGCTAACATAACTTATTTGACATGTATATTTAATGAACAAGAAAGATAATACTTGTCACTGGCATAAGCGCAGTCATTGCTTATAGAGTCAATGTAGTGTTTACCTTCATGTATCTACTCAATGGTTACCACAAAAACTTTAAAACTCCTTAAAATGTCAAACATAACAGCATTAAACACTAACAGGTATTTCCCTTCACTAAAAAAATAAATAAATTATCACTTAATTTCAACATTTATTCTCCTTATCTAGTTCTATGCAAAGCATGCTGGGAACTAGAAATCCACTGCCTAATTTCTGAAGTTAAGACAGTTTCATTAGGACGGTTTCATTAAGTTACTACAACCTAATTTTAAAAAGCCAATTAATGCAGAAATATGAGTTTAAATTACACACAATATTAAGTTGATGTAATGATCAACATTATTATGTCAACAGAACTCTACAAAATAATGTTTGCAACTTAAAAGTTTTAATTAAAACAATAAATTAGAATTTTAAACTTGCAACCATGCATTTATTTAAGTTGTGGTAACAGGTCCCCTGAATAAATTTTTAGATTGTAGGACATGCAGGTTTGTGGATAACAAAGTGCTTATGTAAACACTCGAGTCTGAGCGGCACGAGATGAGATGTCATGAACTCTTTGTCAATGAAGTCTTTGCAATGAAAATGCTCTCAGGAGGCCATAATGAGGCCGTACTTCCCTTACTGGCATTATGAGGCAAAGGGCATTGGGGCACAATTTCTACTTCCTGTTGCATTACAACACTAGAACATCTGAATCTGCACGAGGAGGGTGTGTGACACTGAATCATGGTCACTCTTTAACCAGAACATCATAATATTTTAGGACCAATGGTGATAAAACACAGGAACAGTGTCAAGAGGCAGTGGTTGTGATCATGCAGTTGCAATAAATGGCATGTTTACATCCTTTTTTTTTAATTGTTTGATGTTTGGCAACACTGATAGGCCACTTCCACACGAGTTCTGGACTTTAGACTGCACAGGTCCTTGAGCAAACGGTGCAGAAGACATGACTAAACCGTGCACACTATTAAGCCATCAGATCAGCATGTTCTTTTTGTGTGATGGGTGGGTGTGTTTCAACATGGTGCATGAAGAATTTATATACTTGCGCAATTTTCTCATCCAAATTTACATCTGAGGAGTATATTACACCATAAGGCACAACAGAAATCGCTCTGCCGAGAATCAGTTTAGTCAACATCTTTAGAAAACTGTTGACTGTAACGTTTGAGGTAACTGTACTCTTTTGACCTACCTCTTTAGCAATACAATGGGATTTTTACACTGGAATGCCCAGAGGGCAATGTATTTATACATAAACCACACACACGCACATATAAATGTATGTGTGTGTGTGTGTGTCTGTGTGTGGGATGGGGGTTGGGTCAGGTATACCCTACATAATGGGGACAAAATGTCCCCACAAATTTGGCAATATATAAAAAGTGATGTTTTTTGAAGATGTAAAAATGCATTTTTCTGTGATGGGTAGGTTTAGGGGGTACAGTGTTAGAGGATAGAATATACAATTTTTACAGTATAAAAATCACTATGGAATATCCCAGTTAAACATGTACACCCAATGTGTGTGTGTGTGTACAGACATATATACATACATTTATATATTTAAATATACGACAAACAGAGAAGGTCATAGCGCCAAACATTCATTGAAAAGACCATATACGAAACGTCTTTAGGTGCGTAGATCCAAACAATCCAAGAATGAAAAAAGATTTTCACTCATCCAAAAACAGCTAAAAAGCTTGTATCAATTTATTATACAGAGGCCAAATATACATCAAAGTGCAAAAGTGGATATATTTAAGTATATAAATTTTATAAATATACATTTTATATTTAAAGTTATTAAATTATGAAATTATATAGGCTAATGTAGTTATTACAGTCTAAAATTATATATTTAAATTAAAGATAAATGTATACATTTTATATTTAAACAATTTAATATTTTAATAATAATAATAATAATAATGACTAATTTATTGTATTGAATTATTTTGTCTACTAGATATTAAATATATAGAAATACATAGTAAATTTAAAAAATAAATTAATATAATAAAATAAATGTATTATTATTATTATTAAAATAAAGTATAGAATTTACACTACCATTCAAAAGTTTGGGGTTGAGATTTTTTGTTAATACAGTGCTCAGCATAAATGAGTACACCCGCATTGAAAAGTAACATTTTAAACAATATCTCGATGAACACAAAGAAACAATTTCCAAAATATTGACAAGACTAAGTTTAATATAACATCTGTTTAACTTATAACATGAAAGTAAGGTTAATAATATAACTCAGTTTTACTCAAATTAGGGTGATGCAAAAATGAGTACACCCCACAACAAAAACTACTACATCTAGTACTTTGCATGGCCTCCATGATTTTTAATGACAGCACCAAGTCTTGTAGGCATGGAACGAACAAGTTGGCAACATTTTGCAATATTTATCTTTTTCCATTCTTCAAGAATGACCTTATTTAGAGACTGGATGCTGGATGGAGAGAGATGCTCAACTTGTCTCTTCAGAATTCCCCATAGATGTTCGATTGGGTTCAGATCAGGAGCCACTGAATCACTTTCACCCTGTTCTTCTTCAGAAATCCAACAGTGGCCTTAGATGTGGATTTAGGATTATTGTCATGTTGGAAAAGTGCACGACGACCAATGGCACGGAGTGATGGTAGCATCTTCTCTTTCAGTATAGAGTAGTACATCTGTGAATTCATGATGCCATCAATGAAATGCAGCTCCCCTACACCAGCAGCACTCATGCAGCCCCACATAAGGACACTGTTTCACTGTAGGCAACATGCATTTTTCTTTGTATTCCTCACCTTTGTGACACCATACAGTTTTGAAGCCATCAGTTCAAAAAACATTTATCTTGGTCTCGTCACTCCAGAGTATAGAGTCCCAGTACTCTGCATCTTTGTCAGCATGGGCCCTGGCAAACTCTAGGTGGGCTTTTTTGTGCCTGGGCTTTAGGAGAGGCTTCTTTCATGGACAGCACCCATGCATGCCATTCCTCTGCAGTGTACGCCGCATTGTGTCACAGGAAATAGTCACTACAGTTTGGCTTTCTACTTCTTTAGATAACTGCAGTGAACTCGCATGCCGATTTTCTTCAACCCTTCTCATCAGAAGATGCTCCTGTCAAGGTGTTAACTTCTGTGGACGACCTGGACGTCTCTGTGAGATGGTTGCAGTTCCATCTTTTTTACATTTTTGTACCACTTTTGCTACAGTATTCTGACTGATAAGTGAAGCTTTGCTGATCTTCTTGTAGCCTTTACCTTTCTGGTGTAAAGAAATTATTTTCTTTCTCAGGTCTTGTGACATTTCTCTTCCATGTGGTGCCATTGCTGACAGTAAGAAATGGGGTTTTAACACCCTTTTATAGTCTACTGTCTGCTGGACACCTGTGTAATGAATAATTAGACTCACCTGTGGTTGAATTCTTGTTAAATTAGACACCTGTAGTCTAAAATGTAGCTTTGCTCCAGAGACTTTCAGTGGGGAGTACTCATTTTTGCATCACCCTAATTTGAATAAAAGTAGGTGGTACGGTAGTATATATAAAATGTAAAATAATTCTTTACATAAAATCACACAAATGAGACAATTGTTGACATAGTAAATATTTTTAAATCTAAGCACAGTTTTTTGTGTTCTCATCTAAAAACTGTAGGGCCTACTATAATATAATCAAATATCTGTGATTTATATGTTGCTTGGAATAAATGTATTTTGTCGGAATACACGGCTGCTTTCCCGTCAACGAAGAAAGATCCTTTTTTCCCCCATTAATGGTGTATTTACATTTACCAGGGTCAAACTGGACCACGTTAACACATTGTGGGAGAGAAAAATCTGAGAGGAAGGATATGCCAGAGGTGTTCAGCCCTGCTCCTGACCCACTGTCCTGCAGACTTTAGTTCAAACACACCTGAAGCAGCTAATCAAGCTCTCCAGAATGGCTTGAAAATACACAGGCAGGTGTACTGAAGCAGGTTGAGAATACACATTGCAGGACAGTAGGTCCCCAGGAGCACAACACCTGCATCCGAAATCGAATACTTCCCTATAGTAGAGGGAAAGTACCTGATGACCTACTGGTGAGATTCTGAAGTGCTCATTCGATGAACACTTTATTATCCATGAGGCAAGTGACACTGGTAGGTCCGAAAATTCATACAATCCATTTTCATACTACATAGAACATACTATTTAAACGGTCACAATGTAAATTCAAATTCAAGTACCTCCTCAGACAATATGCGATTTCGGACGCAGCAATAGTCTCCATTTGCTCTGCATTTAATCTCATTGCTGCTTTAGTAGAAACAGCTGATATATTAAAGAGATCTCATTTGTGTTTTGCATCCGATGGGATGCAACGACCCCAGTTTTCTGCTCTAGTGAAATCCATTCACACATATGATTGCTTTTAAATATAGAACATCTCAGAAGAGGAGGTGGAGGGTGCCTTGGTTTTCCTCAGTTCCTCTACTCTTCCAGTTAGTGCTCTGCCGTTGTGACCTACTTCCTCTCTTCCCTGACCCACTTCCTGCACTTCCACTCTGACCTACCACTTTCATCCGCCGGCAGTGCCAGTCTCAACCAGGCCTCTTGTATAACTTGCTGCCTGTGAGCACCATTCAGTCTTAAACTGAGACACACACACATACACACACACACACACACCCTTTTGAGCCGGATGGAGTCAGTGACTAATTGTCTCTCCTCAGTCTGTGGGTGGCGCAGACAGAGACTACATGTCCTTGGCAGGGAGCTTTTGTGTTCACACTCCTTATGGAGGGCGATATCAATGTGTCAGGCCTTGGGGTGGAACAACATGGTACTCATTGAGGAGAAAGAATCTGCTTTAGTTTAGATAATTTCATTGAGCAGATGAAATGAGCACAGTGAAGTTTTTTTAGCGATTCCAGACATGTTCTAGTTGCATTTTATACTTTGTTCCACAGTTCTGAATTAATTGCAAGGGCTGGATGAAAGAACACACCAAGATTAGTTTGCATTTATTATTTGGACTCTAAATGCCCATAGGGAAGAAATATCATAAATGAAATCTCTTTAAGAGTTGTTACATTAACATTTATGCATTTGACAGATGCATTTATCCATATTTGCCATTTACATTTTATCGGTAGGGATGTTGTCGTTTTTTATTGGCAAATAATTATTACAAATAAACCATCAGTATTTGATTTTCACTAACAGCACACTCTATTTGAGCTGAGGGTTTTATTTCTCCTGGATAGCAATTTGAGACTTTTGCAAATATCCTGACAAAAATCATTTGCAACATTTTGTTTTTGGTAATTGGTGGGAATATATATATATATAATATATTTTTAAGTCTATATATATATATATATATATATATATATATATATATATATATATATATATATATATATATATATATATTACATCATGTTAAACTTAAAAAACTAAATTAATTAATATTAATTAAAGCTATATAGAAATTTAAAAAATAATAAAAACGACAAAAGCACATAACAAAACTACTAAAACTTAATCTAAAATAAATACTGAAAATATGAAAATGAAAGCTAATTAAAAATATTAATTAATACTATAAAACTTTTTTTCAATGACCAAAAACAGTTTTTAAAAGTCTTTTAGTTTATGTATGTGTGTGTGTGTGTGTGTGTGTGTGTGTGTGTATATAGCTATATATATATATATATATATATATGTGTGTGTGTGTGTATGTGTATGTGTGTGTGTATATATATCATGTTAAACTTAAAAGACTAAATCATGTATATTAATTAAAGCTATATAGAAATGTAAAAAATAATAAAAATGACAAAAGAACATAACAAAATTACCAAAACTAAGCTAAAATGAAAAGTGAAAATATGAACATGAACGCTTATTCAAAATATTAATAAAAACTTTAAAAGTACATAAATAATACTAAAATAACACTGTCTCAGAGTCTGAAAAAAAAAAAAAAGTCAGAGATTTCAAAGATTTCTCAACAAATGTCCACTGGCAAAACGAAACCTCATTACTGGAACTAAGGAAAATGGCTAGTTTTCGATTTGACATCAGATTTAACTAAGCTTTTCTCTGAATCGGAGCAGAGTATGACAGACTATTGCATATGAGAATTACATATTATGCTTATGAGTCACAACTCATGTATAAAACTAAATTTTTCCTTTATATGGCAATGTAGCTCAATAATCTTACTATATGTCAACAATTGCATCTTTATATCTCAGTTAAGTCTCCTGAGTTATGAAAGAGCAGCATCTGAGCAATAGCATTCTGCTCTGGGTGGGCTTTGAAGTGCTTATGTGGAGTTTTTCCTTGTAATTTCCCTTCGGAGAAGACTGGCATACATTCTGCTGAAGCAGGATATTGTCTTTCAAGTCTTCCTGTCTCAGTCTGCTGACCAATGAGACAGAACCGACTGTGTGCACTTGATAACCCGAATCAGGGAGTGTGTGGCGCTGAGGAACCAAAAACACACACACACGCATGCATGCATTTAAGCTCACTTCACAAAAAAAAACACAAACACAAGGGAATTAAGAGGAAAATAAAGCAGCATTCCACAGATGCCATGGCTTCCTGAAGGACGCGGGTAGCGTGACCTTTCATCTGTTTGTTTCATGTGTCGTGCGCGCGCGCGTGTGTGTGTGTGTGTGTGTGTGTGTGTGTCCGAGTCTGAATGAACTCAAAGGAAACACTTTAATGAGGGGGCAACTTTTCACCAGGGAGGGTCTCAAACACAAACACAGGAGCGGAGTGAACTCATTCACAGCATTTAACACTCATTACCACATCCATCATGGACACAAACATACTTATCGGAGCCTTAAGACATTGTAAATGAACCCTGATGAACTCAGTGTGAGGACAGTAATGTTACTGTATGAATGTTAAGGAAGTTCTTTTCTTTTAAAGGCCCTTGTAGAATAACAATAGCAAAAGCAAAAGCTATTTGAGTCCACAGGTTCTAGGAATCACAAGCAGCACTTTATTTTCCATCACAGGAAGTATCATTTCCAACTTTCCATTAAGGATGTTTGTATAATTGTTTTTTTCTTGGGCATATTTACTTTTTTGTTCACGCATCTGCAGCTGTTGTTATTTTTAACCTTTTTTATTATTAATCATTCTAATAATAGAAACACTTGTTAACATTGCATGTGACTCACAATCTATTTTTAATATACTGTAGTACTGTACAATATATCATCATTCATAACATACATACTTTAACGCACACACATAATTTAACCATTATGTTTTGACTGATAAAATAAATACGGCTATTTTATTATTTTTTCATAATCAAGAAAACAAAATTGCTAACATTTTACAATAAGATTCCATTTATTAACACTAATTAAATACAATATGTTAAAAAAACATTAACTAACAGTGAAAAATAGCATTTATTGGTCTTAGTTAATATTAGTTATTAAAATCAAGTATTATCTTTTAATATTATTTAATGGATCTGAGCTAATATGAACTAACTGTATTTTAATACAAAGATTAATAAATACTGTATCAAATTCATAGCTCGTTATTAATGTTAGTCAATGCATTAAATAACGTGACCATATTGTAATGTTACCACAAAACTTATTTTAAAAACTGCATTATCAATCAACTTTTTTAGTAAATGCATGCCAATTTTGTGGTTTAACAGAGGGATAAAGCTATCAGTTTTATCAGATAATTATGAGTTGATACAGCAAAACACCAAGATAATTACAGCAATTATTTACATGCTGAAGTAGAAGAACTTCACACAGACCTAACCATTTATAGGTGATTACTTCCATCTAGTGTTCAGATTGGGGAACTGCGAAATAACAATTTCATCAATGCTTTGTAATGCATATTATTGTATTTTATTTTATTTATTTGTAATGCATATTATTATCTTTATTATAATATATATATATATATATATATATATATATATATATATATATATATATATATATATATATATATAATAAAGATAATATTTATCTTTATTATATCCTCTTTATGTTACATATTGCATTGTTTTGTACATTACAAGGCGTGCACATTTTTACAAACATCATTATTACAAGCAAACATTATTACAGAGCAAACATTATTAACACTAATTAAATACAATATGTTAAAAAAACATTAACTAACAGTGAAAAATAGCATATATATATATATATATATATATATATATATATATATATATATATATATATATATATATATATATATATATATATTATAATAAAGATAATATTTATCTTTATTATATCCTCTTTATGTTATATATTGCATTGTTTTGTACATTACAAGGAGTGCACATTTTTACAAACATCATTATTACAAGCAAACATTATTACAGAGAACATAGGCGTTGTAAATAACAAAATATATACAGCTATAACTAAAATACGCGAATCCCATTGGTCCGCCCCTCTGCACCTGTTCTTCATTTCAGCCAATCACAGCGCGACCTCACTCACCTCCAAGATGGCGACGTCCATCCAGAACCGTTGTAGGCACATTTTGTGTTGTCAAAATACTCGCAATAACTAATCAAAACAAAGTAAGACACACGCGGCAATATAACTAAACATATAGTTTTCGCCGTTGGATATCTGCACATGCGTGCTGTTCGGTTTCATGGCTGTTTTAGAGTGAAATTGGGCGTCCTCTCGCCATGGCCACCGACAACAGGATTCATTTCTGGAGGAGAAACCAAAAGGTTCCCGGGAGGTGAATTTAATCATTAATTTCCCTGTTTTAAAGTAGTTTTTAAGTGTGTTCCTTTATTGTCAGAAGTCATTTTATAATAATGCATCGGCTTTGACCAGCTGGTTTGTTTACTGGCCACTATGGCTGATGACATATTTTGACAACATTCTTGGCATCCTAGTAGTGTGCTGCGTATTTGGTCATCAAAGAAGTTGTAAAGATCTAAATTATTTATTTAAATTACTATAGATTGTTTTGACATATTACGAAACCACTTATGGTAGCGAAGTTAATGTTAACCCTGGTTTACATAAAGTTCACCGTGGTAAACATAGTTACCACCAAATACCTTATTTTTGCTACTATGGAATCATGGTAACTATGGTTTTAGCTGCCATCGTCATCAAAAACAAAACGATCCTTGCACTATATGATGTCCAAATAATTTGTTGTGATGTTAATAACATTTTACTAACTAAGTATACAATGCTATATATGTACTATACAGTGGTTGCCTTGGTAATTTATTGAAGTGAAACACAACTTCCTGCCAGTGCAGTGCAGTTTTGGTTGTTTTCTGAACACTATTTAATTGAAAGCTCTTAAAGCAGGCATGTTTGTCTTCGCTGGGCCTGTTGTTTAGTCTGGACTGAGTTTGCTGAGTGTGCTTCGTTAGCAGGTTGTTTGGATTTCATGGTCACAGACAGAATCAGTTCATCTGACTCTGCGTGAATGTGAGCTTGTGATGACTGGACAGTTTACTGGAGATCAGATTTTATATTGGGCCGTTGCGTAATCTTCCTAAAGAGGAACTGTCATGCAGAAGATTCGCTGCTGTTAGTGCTGCTACTCTGGTGGTCAGCAGTCTGTTTGGCCTTTACGGGAGTATAATTGTTTCTAACCGTGTTAAAACAAAGTCCAATAGTTTCAATCTTGAAAATATTTAAACATTTATATTTAGATATAAGTTCATTTGTCTTTAAGACAGCATGAGTTGTATGTTGTCACTGATCATTTGCTATTATCTAAATATTTTGTCCGTATTTGGAAGTTATTGTCAGTAGGTTTTGATTAAGTACTTGACATTGACTTTAGTCCTAGATTTTGTTCTTGTTCAGAACTTCAGATCCCAGTCTTTCTTAAAGTATTGAAGTGTATTTTTATGCACAACATTTATGCTATGATCAAAGTGAATCTTTTTTTTTTTTTATTAAAGTCACCATGAAACAGCAAGAAAAAAATGTATGGCGAGACTTGATTTTGTCCATGGGGAATTGATTGGATGGTTGTGGTTTGCTATTGGTCGATCTCATGTGAGTGACAGGTTGCCCCGCCCTTGCACCAGTAAACGCATCATCAGAGAAGAGAAGAGATGTCACTGCAAGAGGGTGAGGATGATATTTTGATTAAAGATCACGAGGGCACATGAGTTAAAAAAAACAGATGTGCTTGGATAAATAATTTATAATAAATACTGCAATATTCCATTAAAAAAAAATAAGAATGGTCAATTTCGATTTCGTGATGACTTTAAATGATTCTTCCCTATTTTATAGTTCCTGTATGTGGACTGAGTGCATCTTAGCATCCTATTTTAGGTTAACATTTTATTCAGGGGCATGTTAAACAAGATATTCAAAATGTCTCCAGATAATGTAACTGATATTTTAATAATTTGTATTATTTTTGTTTTAGAAAGGCGATAATTCTTGCACTACTGTTTTAAAGTTTGGGATCAGCAAGATTTATGTTCTTTAAAAGAAGATTCTTATGTTCACCAGGCTGCATTTGTTTGATCAAAAATACAGTCATGAACAAACAGAATTGAGAAGTATTATTAATTTAAAATTATAGTTTTCTATTTAATTTATTTTAAAACACAACAGCCATTACTCCAGTCTTTAACGTCACATGATCCTTCAGAAATCATTCAAATATACTGATGTGTTGCTCAAGAAGCATTTATTATTATTATCAATGGTGAATACAGTTGTGCTGCTTAATATTTTTGTGGGATGCAGTTTTTTTTCAGGATTCTTTGATAAATAGAAAGTTCAAAAGAATAGCATGAAAATCTTCTGTAACATTGACATTATTATTGCTGTCTTTTTTATCAGTTTAATGCGTCTGAATAAAAGTATCAATTTCTGGGAAAAAAAAAAAAAAAAATCATACTGAGCCCAAACTTTTGATTATTTTTTTTTAAATTAAGTTATTTATATGTTAGTGATGGTCTTACAATCAGTATACAGTTTTTTTTTTTTTATTATTATTTATTTAAAATAAAGTAAAAATTCCTAAACTTTTACTGAGAATCGTCAAGCTGTTTTCCAAAAAATGGGTACATAAATGTTTTCAGGACCTCATAACTTAAGTTTACGTTTAGCAGAGCACAATGAAGGTGATGTTCGAAACAGATGGAATTCCCCTCTGTGATGGGAAAGATGATCAGGCACTGCTGAACCGGCTGTTATTGGGCGTGGTTGTGATTCCAGACTCTTTGAGTTGCTTGTTCAGGTGAATCCGCAGCATTTGGAGGATGTACAGTGGGTGTGGTCCTGCTGTAACATGAGTGGATGAGAGGTGTGGCCACTTTCTCACCATTTATCTCATTCAACAGAAGGGACAGAGCATGCAAAACTGATACTAGATGCCTCCAGACAACCTTGGTGCCTGTCTTCTCAGTCAAATAATATGAGCCTCGTTTGTATAGAGGCTAGGGTTGTTACAGATCCAACATTACAGCAGTCTGTACCAATACCAGTTAAATATTCACATAAAAAAATTTAACTTTTAACTTTAAAATTTAATTAATTTTTGTTTTTAGATTGTAATGTAGATTTGTTTTCATAGCCTTCAATATGAACATTGTTTGTAGGACAAAATTGGACAGGAAGGGAAATAACTTTTTTCTTTTTTTTTTTTTTTGGTTTTTTTAATAAATACAGATTATTTTTTTTTATCCAAATAGAAAAAAGTTGAAAATACCAAAATATATACAGTATATCTTGGTCTTAAATAGTAAGATAGTATGATAAGCCATTGTGTTCACGTTAGGATGTGCAACAATTAATCACGATTAATCATTTGCAAAATAAAAGTCTGTGTTTACGTAATATATGTGTGTGTTCTGTGTAAAATAATTATGTATATATAAATACAGACACGTACATGTATATATTAAAGAAAAATGTTAGATTTATATATACAAAATTTATATTTATATGTAATATAAAATATATATAAAGATATATATTTATTTAAACATGCATATATTTCTCAAATTTATACATGTATGTGTGTGTATTTATATATACATAATTGTTATACACAGAACACACACATATATTACGTAAACACAGACTTTTATTTTGCAAACGATTAATCATGATTAATCGTTGCACATCCCTAGTTCACGTGCTCAACAGATATGATTGGTAACAGTGCTCAACACTTGTACAAACATGCTGTAAATAGAAAACTTTGACGCTCAGAAAGCTTTCAAACAAACATGAAGGAGAGTGTTTGAACACAGCCAAGTCCGTGTATAATACGCGTCTTTGGGCTTCTTTTTTTTTTTTGGTAAGTCACCTTAAAATATCATGGGTTGCTTTTTTTCTGGGCTTATTTAAAAAAAAAATATGGTTGCTTGTTAGAAAAATATCTGGCAAGCAGCTTCGTTTCTTTTACATTTATGGTCGCTGTTCTCTCCAGTACATTGACACTGTCTGCTCACAACTAATAGCCAATCAGTGCAATAATAAAAGTGCTGTAACATAATTCGTCCTCCCACATCCCGCCTCCTCCACCACCTCATTGGAGAAAAATTGCATGCAACATGCAGGCATGTGACGTTGTAGTCCAAGCGAAGATAGTTAGTAGACGTATGTAGGGCTGCAACGATTAATCGCGATTAATCGTTTGCAAAATAAGAGTCTGTGTTTACGTAATATATATGTGTGTGTTCTGTGTATAATAATTATGTATATATAAATACACACACATTCATGTATATATTTAAGAAAAATGTTATATTTATATATATAAAATATTTATGTTTATATGTAATATAAAATATATATAAATATATATATTTATAATACATGCATATATTTCTAAACTTTATACCTGTATGTGTGTGTATTTATATATACATAATTATTATACACAGAACACACACATATATATTACGTAAACACAGACTTTTATTTTGCAAACGATTAATCGCGATTAATCGTTGCAGCCCTAGACGTATGTACATTTTCACAAACAATGGCACAAACAGATGTTCAAAGCAAATATGGGAGATGATGGACTGTGCCTAATTTATTTTTAAAAATATTTTTATAATGTATTAGTCGTTACAGGCTATAATAAAAAAAAAAATCAAGTATGCTAATGCTAACATATGGTTAGAATTTATTACAAATATGTGGCAATATTACAGCTCCACACCTGTAAAACTTTCGTTAATCTTCGGAACACAAATTAAGATATTTTAGTTGAAATCCGATGGCTCAGTTAGGCCTCCATAGGGAACAATAACATTTCCTCTCTCAGGATCCATAAAAGTACTAAAAACATATTTAAATCGATGTGAGTACAGTGGTTCAATATTAATTGCCGATTTCAAAACATGCTTTAGGAAGATTTGGAGCATAATGAATCAGTGTGAATCAGCAGATTCGATACACTGATTCATTTATGCTCCAAATCTTCCTGAAGCAGTGTTTTGAAATCGGCCATCACTAAATAAGTCGTTATTTTGTTTTTTTTGGCGCTTCAAAAATATTCTCGTCGCTTTATAATATTAATATTGAACCACTGTACTCACATGAACCGATTTAAATATGTTTTTACTACATTAATGGATCTTGAGAGAGGAAATGTTATTGTTCCCTATGGAGGCCTCACAGAGCCATCGGATTTCAACTAAAATATCTTAATTTGTGTTCCGAAGATTAACGAAGGTCTTATGGGTGTGGAACGACATGAGGGTAAGTAATAAATGACAGAATTTTCATTTTTGGGTGAACTAACCCTTTAAACACAGCTTCCGTCTCTCTGCTTGCTTTGCTGCTTCCACTGCACTCTGCTTGCAACCCACCTCCTCCCCAGCTCCTCCTTAAACTTGTGTTTAACTTAATCAGTGTCATTCTGTTGCCATTGATGCTTGCTCTGTTCTCAGTAGGGGGATTTTGTTAGTTGGTCCTGACTGAAATAATATAATAATATTGGGCTTGTTTTTGAAGCTGCTGTTGCTTATTTGTCTTGTGACAGTTGGCAAAACTGGTACCACCAGTACGTTTGACAACCCTAATGGAGCTTTTCCACTGCTTGGTATGGCTCGCTTAAATAGTTCCACCTCGGTTGAGGTTCCAAGCGAGCCGTACCGATACTAAAATGTGACGTATAAACACTGCAGATCACTGATTGTTCTGAGAGAACCGTCAGCATCATTGGCAGTAGAGGCGGCAAAACTATAATGATCAGTCTATAATCCCACCCACTTTGAAGCGGTACTAACCGCAATGGAAATGCAAACCGAGCCGAGTCGTAAAACACAGTGGAAAAGCATCATAATAGTGGTACACAAAAAAGGTCTGTCTGTTGATAGCTAAATTATGGACTTGTTTAATTCACTTTAATGAAATTCCTATTAAGGGAAATGAATAATTATATTGACAGTTCTCCCACTACGTTAGCTTTTGTATGTAGATTATAGTGTGGAAAAGGCATCTGTGTGTGTATAGCAGAAGGAACACCATGAGTCTAAGATAATGCTGCCCTCCGGCAAGCCGCTCGTTTATTCAAACACACTCCTTGCTCACACAGCCTAATATTTAATGCAAATGCAAGCGGCTTGCTTACATATCTGGAAGTAATTTACCTTTTATTTTGTACTCATAAAAATTGATGAGCCATATTTCAACAACATTGTGTTTTTGCCAATTATTCTGTGGTCCCATTTGCACATAATGCATTTAGAATTGTGTTGATTTCAACAGAAAAGGGCCTTGTAACAACCATACTGTTAATATTCCTTTCAACAATATGACCACGCCTATGGCCCTGTGCTGCCCGTAAAAATTCTGCTTAGCACTGCAGAGTTTGGACTTATCTCACCATTGTGCAGGATATTGCTCAGTAACTCACTATAGCCTCTAATATTGTAGAGATTTGTATTTATATATCGTTGTAATATGGAGGGCCCAGCAGTGTGCTTGACTTTTTTAATTTGAGATGTATTTTTTCCTGTCACCAAGCACTAGCATATCTATCCTCCTGGTCAGGAGTTGTTTTAACCTACTTCTGCATCTCCAGATTGTGATTTTCAACTAGAGCTGGGGGATGAACAAAAAAGTTATATTTGGATATATTTGCAATATACAGTTAAGCAGCATTGTGAATGTCAAAACAGAAATGATTTAAGTGCAATTTTTATTTGGTTGTTACTTTTTTTTTTTAAGGCTGTGTTCGGAATAGCATATTGCAATACTATTCTTACTGTTTTTGCAGTATGTAATATGTATTTTGCCAAAGTACCGTAAAGGCAAGTCATTTCACTCGTCACTCGTTCGTTATGAACATAGCCGTGTGTCTTTAACCTAGTTTTACTATCCTTCCATATCTTGTGACTCAGAAATATGAGTATGAGGGCGTTTTAATGTTTTAATGGCATCTCTGATTTAAACGTTTATTATTATTGTATAGTGTTTTGTATGTCATTTTGGAGCTTGACATTCCCAGTCCTCATTTTCTTTCATTACATAAAATAGTGGATTGGCCAAGATATTCCTCAGAAGTTTGCTTTTTTCATGCCATGGAAGAAGGAAAATCATAAGGGTTTGGAACAACATGAGATTGTAAATATTTAAATTTTATATCAGATATTGTCAAAAGGCTGAAAGTATTCAGGGTCACCCAGCCCTTTTTCTGACTCTTTATAGTACATGTCAGCTTTTCTTTCTCTTAGTTTACAGCCAGTATATGGAGCACAGCACCCTCCTCTGGACCCACGGAGACACCGTCCGTAAGTGCTGATAGCTGTCGCCTGTCTGCATGCAAATCAGCCATTTCTTTTTCAGTTATTTGTTTAATTTTTTTATTTTTTTTTGGGATTTCAGTTGTGGTCCAAATCCATCTGAACATGTTTGAGTGCAAGATTTGCATAAACCTTTTGCAACTTTTGATTGTTTATTTGTCATGCATTTTCCTTTCTTACTGTAACCAATCTATGTATTATAGAATGTGTGCTTTAAAAAGCGCTTTATTTGTTTTGCTACAGATTAAAAGACACTCCGAAGGCCAGCAGTTTGAACACCAAATCCAAAAAACCCGCAACTTTCCACGAATTTGCCCGGAGCACCAATGATGCATGGGACATTGATGATGAAGAGGATGACGGTATGTTTAGTCTCAAACAGTACTCCTCTTCCCCGGTCCAATCACGTTCTACGCCTCAGACGCCCCGCCTCAAACTTTTCAAATCCCCAGAGGACACAGAGCCACTTCCCCGCCCATCAGACAGGCAGGAACCAATCAACACAAACCACGATCAAGATCGACTGGATGTTGAAAGTGGTCCAACCAATGGCAGGGTGGTAAAGTCCTGTAGCGACGCCCAGCTGAATGTTAATGCAGGTATGCTGGTAGCTGTTGTTTTTCAGCTACACCATTGTAAGAAGCTGTAAAATGCATTTAAAATGTCGTTCCAAACCCGTAAGACTTTCGTTCATCTTCGGAACACAATGAAATCTGAGAGCTTTCTGTTCCTCCATAGACAGATAAGCAACTGACACTGACACTTCAAAAGTTCATGAAGAGATCGTAAAACTAAACCATATGAATTGAGTGATTTTTGTCCAATTTTTCAGAAGAGACATGATCGCTTTATTTGATGAACAGGTTGAAATTCACATAAATATTCATCATCGCACACATCAGTTGCTCAAGCATGTTTGCTTGACGTGAGAGAACCAATGAGATTCGGCTGAGCTTCTGTATATGCTTGCTGATCAATGTTTATATGTGAATAAAAGCCTAAATTAAATCTGATCATCATATGAAATTATCGGGTTTGGAACGACATGAGGGTGAGTAATTAATGACAGAATTTTCATTTTTGGCTGCCTGTATTCTGAAAAGTATCAATATTACCTAATTGTTGTTTGTTATACAGCTGGTACGGCAGTATAAATGACTTTTTGACTGCTATATACTTTCAACTAAATTTAATGGCTAAACTCGATAAGGGTTAGAAAAACGGGTAGTAAATTCATCATAATTGAAAAATAGCCCTACTATAAAAAATAACATTGATATTTTAATGGATTTATATATATGATATATTAATATATTTTATTATTTTTTACAATGCTTAATATTTGTATCTTTCTGTCCTGTTTAGCTCGCAATACCCTGCAGAAACAGCAGTCACTTCCTGTGCGTCCCGTCATTCCATTAGTTGCCCGCATTTCAGACCAAAATGCCTCAGGAGCTCCGCCCATGACTGTGAGAGAGAAGACTCGGTTGGATAAATTCAAGCAGCTACTTGCCAGCCCCAACACAGACCTGGGTAAGCTTTAAAGCAAACAATTAGTGAATTTTGCTAGGATTAAATGTAAAAAAAAGGACTGTTTTCAGTGGGGAAAAAAAAAACTGGTCACTTGTGGGGCTTACTTGTTTACTTTTATAAGATAATTATGTTCATCCATCCGGACCATCTCAAAACAGAAAGCCACAAAAACCCTCACATGTGTTCGCACCTCGTTCTCTCGCCTGCTTTTCAGCCTCTAGCTAAATCTCTTTGCCAGGTGAGACGGTGTGGGATGGCAGAATGGATAAAACCCATCCATGATGTTATCCTACTCTTCCTGAGTTCATGCTGAGAGGCCCTTCTGTTCTCCCCACGTTCTCCAACAAATCGTCTCTTTGAGTGCACCTGCGAGCTGGTGGAACAAAAACAAGTTCTGCGTGTGCCTTCTCTCATTTGTGCCGCTGATGCTATAATGATGCTATCAAAGAGATTCACTCTTCTTTGCTTTATAGTTTCAGCCTCCGCAGGCTCTGAGCTTTCTGAGTGACAGACTGAAATCACAGGGGAACGAGAACCATCAGTCATTGGAGGGGAAAATAATGCTTGTGCACTTCTTTCACAGCACCTTATGAAAAATGTGCTTGTGATATAGTTGGAGGGGCTTCCCTGCACAGTATTCTGTTCATAATGGCTTCTGAGATCTTTCATCATTCTGCTATCATGGGACGGTTGGCAGGTGTCCAATACCATTAGTATTTTAGGAGCGCTTGAATATCGGTTTCATGTTTGTTCTAACTCAAAAACGACCCAGGAGCGATCTCACCAGATGTTGCTCAGCAAGTCTTTAAGTTTTCATAGGCGTTGTGAAAAGCAGTTTTATATTCGCTGATCACAATGAACCAGAGGGCTTGGCGGGAGTTCACAAAAGTAGTGTAGGCTTCAGCACCTGGACAGATCGATGATATTTGGTCTAATGGCATCCACCTGCAATGTAATGTTGTCTCTATAACAATGACAAAATAAGTAATTGAGAATTGTGGAGTTGAAAAGCTCCACTCAATGATAATAAAAAAGGAACAGACAGAGAGAATGGCTGAAATTCACTGTTATTCATCTGGTTGTCATGACAACAATTATCTTTGCTCTTTATTGTAAGATTCAAAAGTACAATACCATCGATTTTTCTTTCTTTGATCGTGGTGCTTGCAAAGGCAAGGATTATAATTACTATCAGTCACACTTTAGCATGTAGCTTGCCCTGAATTGTTTATAGATACTTTTTGTAATGTTAAAGAGGCATCTGCTTTAGTAAAGTGCCCCTTTTTACAAGATGTAATAGAAGTCTGTGGTGTTCCCTGAATGTGTCTTTGAAGTTTCAGCTCAAAATACCCCACAGATCATTTATTATAGCTTGTCAAATTTGCCCCTATTTGGGTACGAGCAAAAACAAGCCACCGTTTTTGTGTGTGTCCCTTTAAATGCAAATGAGCTGCTGCTCTCGGCCCCCTTTCCATGCTATTTTGGCTTGGTGCCGGTAAGAAGCCATCTAGCAACCACACAGAATACCCTAGCATTCGCATACAAATATAGTATATGAAATATACGAGTTTTGCGATGACAAATTTTCTGAAGAAATTTTTTACTAATTTTAAACTGGTTTTCTTTATCCAGAGTAATTCTTCAGTAGCTCCTAAATCTCTAAAGTAAAGAATATTTTTCTTCAGAGACATAGAAGAGAAGCAACAGCAAATACACTGCCAAAATAATTTTCTTAATACTATTTGTATGTTTTTTTTTTTTTTTCCCAGTCAAACATCCTTAAAACAAAGCAAATCACTTGAGAAGCAAAATTGTTTAAGATGTAAACCTAATTTAAGATATATTAATTAACACAAATATTTTTAAATACTTGTTTAATAATGGATCTTAAATTAAGTTTATTTTTCTTACCCATTGGCAGATAATTTGTTTAATAATTGGTCTTGAATTAAGTTTATTTTACTTAGCCATTGAATAAATTTATTATGATTTGAGAATTATACTTTAAACAAGAAACAGCTGATGTTATAAGAAATAAACTTATTTCAAGATATGTTCTCTGAATGCTAGGGTTAATATCTTTATATCAGTGTCCTTCTCAAGTAAATGCGTCATCTTGTAAAGATGTTTAGATGTTTTACTGGAAAACTAGACAAAAACAGATTAAGAAAAGGTTTTCCTGTGTGATAGGAAAAAAGGGGTTGTGAAATACTGAAAACCAAGCTCAATCTTGCTGTGTTCACATGTGCACCACAGATAAACATCGGTGCTGGCCACACCACGGCACAGATGTTTCTTATCTGGATGATGACATTTTCTGCAGAACTTCTTTATAAATGAAATGAACTAATTTAATAATTGATTATCTTTGCAATGGAACTGAATCAACACTGAACTAACTTCAAATGAACACCGTTTGCATCATTGAATAATTTCATGTTATCATGTTAAGTTGCTTTGAAACTATCTGGATTGCATAAAGCGCAATATAAATAAAGTTGACTTTACCTGACTTAAAGGTGCTCTTCAAACATCATGCCAACATCCCAAGCCATTGCTTGATCACCTGTGAATCCTGAACATCACAGCCATTACTTTTAAAATCAATGTGCAGTTAAGTCTTATTGGAGTTACCATAGATCAAGGTGGCATGGCAGTGAAAACTGTGAATGTGTTTGCTAATTAAAAATAATTGTTTATCGATTATGTTGATGGAACTGTAAGTTAAGTGACACCTGGCCTGTGAAGGCAGATTTAAAGTATGTCTTGCATAATTTTCTATCACATATTTATGAACAAACTCTTGATGCATGCTTTTAACTGTTGATTAAGGCTGTGTTCAGTTGTTTGGTCCACTTAATTTGATTCCAATCCCCTCCTCTTGCCCCTGCAGGTCTCTTTTTACACAGTGTACTTTCAGGTTTAAACTACAGTATGATTGTGTCATCAGCTTGAGTATTATCAGCAGCTATTTACTGCTATAGCTACAGAATAACTCAACAGTTTTATTGTGCTATTGAAGTATTTGTCATTTTGGATTAACTTTACACTTTTTGTTCATACAGAGGAGTTACGGAAGCATAGTTGGTCAGGAATCCCTCGTGAGGTTCGGCCAGTCACCTGGAGACTTTTATCAGTAAGTATTTACTAGTACTTTATCAGTTCCATTTCGCAATTCTTATAAAAAAAAAAAGTTGAAAGAAAAGTTGTGGAAAAGAGGGAAGAATTGTACTGAAATATGCTGTTAGGCATATTTGAACTCATTCTGCTCACATAAGTGATCGGGCAGAACAACTGTAAGTCATAGAGACTTGAAACTTTGAGGGTTGGTAGTACTCACACCGCCTACAAGGTCACCAAGGGTCGCCCAAATTGGCCTGACAGGGGCACTACAGTGAAAACATTCCTCATATTCGTTTATTCGTAAACCTACTTTTGCGAACTAGCAAGATTCTCTGGAGTCTGATTGTCAATAATTATTAAAAAAAAAAGTTGAAAATTCGATTCACAGGCTCTAAGGGCAGCCAAAACTTAAGTGGGTAGAGCCACATTTACTAAGATGGCTATAGCTCGTGAACGGAATGAGATATTTTCACCGAACTCGGCACACATTCTGTGATTGCGTGAAAAAGGATGCAGCGACTGATCACTTGGTGCTACAACATGGAAAAAAACGTAAAAATTGAAAATTGGCACCCGGTATCTTTGTCCAAGGCGACAAGACTGCCTTTAAGGACATTTGTGTATCTCGAAAAATTTAGCCGGCAGCGGCAAATGGCGTTTGAGCAGCTATCAGATAAAGTTAATGGAAGCCAGTCGGAACGAAACTTGCTGGGCCTTGTTTGACGCAAATTTGAAAGAAATCAACCACCGGGTGGCATCTTTGAATTTTTCATGTGTGTAAAGGATTGTATATTATGTGATTTTTCGCACACGCCCATGACATTCATACCAAATGGTAGAACTCCTCATTCTGAGCAGTTTTGCCTCTAGGACCGCCGCTGTCAATCGAATCGTTTGTTAAATATTGGAAATTATTTTAAAACCAACTTTTGCAAACTAGTCCTAGGTTTTTGTCTCAACCTTAATAACTAGGGGTGTGACGAGATCTCGTGACACAAGATCTCGTCACACCCCTAGTTATTAAGGACTGAAATGTGACGAGATTTCTCGTTGAGGCGAAAAGTAGTCTCGTGATGTTGCCATGACAGAGCGTTAGGATGATTAGGAAAGAATATGCCACCGCTACGTTTACATTACGCCTCCACTGTTGTTTTGCTTTGTATTTAAATAAAAAACATTTAATTCAGTTGGATAACGGTCGCCGCCGCTCCATATTTACAGAGTTAAGCCGCGGTCATACTAGACTTTGAACGTGCGAAATTTTTTCGGATGCTGTAACGGTCGTGATATGATGTCACGGTCTACAGCGTCTTTTTTATAAACATGAATTTAACACATAACTTAAGGTAATACATTTAAAATGTAAAAATATAGAACCTACTCGACTTTACTGCAAAAATATAATTCTTTTAATTCAGCCAAGAGGTCATGCCGTGACGAATCGATCTTCTACTGGTCGCACGTCTTCACGTGATGCGAATTCGCAGGTCAGAGTTCACCAAACTTGAACTTTGGAACGCAGCGAAATGCGAAATTTTTCACACGAGCTTGCGTTTCCGGTCTGACGCATTCGTGTGCGTTTGAATGGAAGTCAATGGAACGAAAAATGCAGTGTGACCGCCCCTTTACGCGTGATCGTGAAAGTGAAAGTAAACGCGAGGGCACATTCAAACGCGGTTTCAGTACCCCGCATTTTGAAAGCTGCTCCCTGATGAATGCAAATATATCTCAATATGAAAGCTTTTTTAGGCCGGGCAATGTAGTTGTAACCATCTCTTAGCTCTGTATCAAAGAAAAATTTGGTCTTATTTGCACTTTGAATATTGAGAGTGCGATTATGGTTGCACTTATTGTAAAGTGTTAATAACAGTATTGTAAAGTGTTAATATTGTAAAGTGTGAAAAACAGTTTTCTCTTAATCGTATTAAGCACAAACAATAAGGTTTAATTTGTTAACATTAGTTAATGCACTGTGAACTATCATGAACTAACAATGAATGACTATTTTTATTAACTAACATAAACAAAGATGAATTAATACTGTAGCACAGTGGTTCCCAAACTGGGGTACGCGTGAGGTGACAAAAGGGGGTACGTGAAAAAAAAAAAAAATGCTAAGTAGTTCATTTAATTCTACCTTAAAATAATATTAAAACCGAGCATGTTTTTCTATCTGCCAAAATGCCGTAAATCCAGTACATTTAATCAAATTACCTCATCATTTGCAGTCAAAAATGACTCTATCCACATATGATAGATTGTGTGCAGTCTGCTGCCTTAAATCGCGCTAAATTAACTTTACTGCCGTTCTCGACAATGCACCTTTGTAAAAGTGGAGACTTAGCACTTACTCACATGAAGAACAAATAGACACATATAGTGGATTAATTTCGATTTAAGACTCAAACTTTCTCCGATACAAAAACATACCTTGTTGTGCGAGTTCTTGTATTTAATGATGATAACGAGCAAGAATTGTTTCCAAATATCCACATGACTGCAAATGTGACATTATTATACAACAGGCCATAAAACAACAGGCCAAAAAACCAAAACATACATTTTAAACACAGTACTGTCAGTATTTGCTCTATTTTGCAATTAAATAATAGCTCTAACGAAAACCACAGCAGAACTACAACACACGTCTGTGTTTTGCGAACAATTCTGCGGCTTTGAACGAATTGTGAGAGTCAGTGATTCAATGATTCATTCACAGCCACTTGCTTCAATACTGAATGAATGACTCGATGACTCACTCATAAAAACAATGACTTGCTGCCACCTACTGGTGGGTTTAGTTTAAAAGTTTTATTTAGTGTTACCATCATTGCATATTTCTTTATTGAACATTTTTATTTAAAACATTATTTATTTTATAGTTATTCATAAAGGTAAAAATATGAACTGGAAAATCAATTTAGGGGGCAAATATTGACCCTTAATGATAAAGGTGTGACTGCAGTCGAAGTGGAAGAGGGGGTACGCAGAAGGATGGTAATCCCTTCAGGGGGTACTCCAAGCTAAAAAGTTTGGGAACCACTGCTGTAGCACATATATTGCTCATTGTTAGTTGATGTTGATTAATTAATGTTAATAAATGAGCCCTTATTGTAAAGTGTTACCATTTTTATTCATACTGTTTTTATTTCTATGATCAGTTTGTGGAAAGGAGTTCAGTTAGGAGGTCAAAAGTTGTAGAAGCTCATAAATCATGTACAGTGAGGTCTGAAGAGACTGAAATCATACAGAAGAGAAGTCAGTCAGTTGAGTTAGTGGCAAAACCTTTTACAGTGCTTGAGTATTGTTGTCTTTTACTGCATATGATAATCCATACTCAGCAAGTAGAACTGAAATGACATTCATTACAAGATGATTAGTTAAAACATTTCAAATACACCTGCAGAATATTTTTTCTAGTCATGTATTTTGCCATTGAGAATTTCTTAAAAATATTATGTAAAAATCTTGTCTCATCTCGTGAACTCAGTCTCGAGTCTCGTCTCGTCACACCCCTATTAATAACCGTTATAAATCTTTAAAAGGTAAATTGCCTGTATTGGCTGTAAATGTTCTTTTTACATCTGTGATTGAGAATATATCTGTTTTTTTCCTAGGGAAAATAATTTTGTTAAATATGTTTTAAAAATCCAAATGGATATTCATTTTAATGAATAGTAAAAAACGATAAATTACTGTTTAATTACAGCAAGTAAAAATCTTTTTTACCTACGGTAATCCAACATCACAAACTTTGTGGTTTAGTTCTGCATATGGTGGGCAGTCATTTTTTACACTTTTTTAGAGGGTATAAAACATCCATGTCACTTTCAGCTCAATGTGTGTTATTGATTTGTTTTGCAATATTGGACTTGCTGAGCAATTAATGTCAGCAGAAATGTGATTGCCATCATAGGAGGGGTAGAGTGGGCTGCTGTGTTATGGCTCTATGTGTGCTGATGTTTGGAGAATGCTTTACAAGCCTTATTTGCGTTTCTGGTGAATACTTACACCGTCAATAACACACACCTCCAGGCTAAGCTGTACAAGCAAATCCCCACCCCGGCCCAGCTCCTCCAAGCTTTTACTGCTTCATGCAATGTTTGTTTGGGGATTAGACGAAAGAATTCCATATGTATAAAGATAGTGGTGGATGCTTGCTGAAAGAAATGGTAGAGTGCCAAATAGAAGCGTTTTGTCTTCACTTTTCATGTTCAAATTGTAATTATAAAGAGTAACACTTGCGTTTTGTTTTTGTAAGACTATATCATGTTTATGTCAGTGAATGTGAATGTTTCCAACTTTGATCCTGGTTTTACAGCACACAAACCTCAGCAAAACCTTCTCAGAATTGCATTGGAAAGCCATTTTAAGATCATTTAGATTTCTGTCATAGAATTTAATAGTCGTTAATACAGTTTTGAAAGGCCAATGATGGGGCAAATCCAAACGAGCTGAGTTTGTGCACTTATTATCCGCCTGAAGCTACAGGCGTGAGCTGAATTGAGAGTCAGATTCTGAATGTACATTATCATTTGTGTTCAAGCACTCGGCAACTCTGTGTGTGCTCATTAAAACAAGAGTTGAGAAACAATGGGAGGGGAAGACACTTTAAAAACACCATTTTCAGAAACATGATGGAGAGTCGTGACAACAATCTAACTGACAGTTCCACGCCTCCACGTCTGCTCTACAAATAGCCTGCACTTGTTGTCTGCTCTTTAGGGACTCGTCTGTAGCTACCAAGTATGTACTAACACAATTGCATCCTGCCTGTGTGTTAGTTTAGTAGCTACATGATTAGAAGTTTCTCCCTGAGTTGTGGATTTTTTTCTTGACTTTTTGAGGTCTGAGGTCTGTTTTCTGTATTCTCAAATGCGTTTCTTAGTTAGTTGTGTTTGCTAAGGCAAGCATCATTATTATTATTGCTCATACTTGGAGTTAGTGGTTTGTTCAAATCCCTAACCCAAAGTATTAAAATGAAGCAATTACTTCATGCAATGTGAATTACAAAGTTTTCACTGTGTACAGTATAACAGGCAAAATTTCGCCCCCATGGACAATAAAATGGACAAAAAACAAAACATATAGACTTACATTGAAGGAGAGACCCGAGTCATACACTACCGTTCAAAAGTTATATATTTAATAAAATGTTAAATATTTATTTATTTAGAATACTTTTATTCAGCAAGGATGCATTAAATTGATCAAAAGTGACAAAGACTTTTAAAGGGTTAGTTCACCCCAATATTCTGTCATTAATTACTCACCCTCATGTTGTTGTTCCACACACGTAAGACCTTCGTTCATCTTCGGTACACAAATTAAGATATTTTTGATAAAAATCCGATGGCTCAGTGAGGACTCCATTGCCAGCAAGATGCCCAGAAAGCTAATAAAGTCATATTTAAAACAGTTCATGTGACTACAGTGGTTCAACCTTAATGTTATGAAGCAACAAGAATACTTTTTGTGCGCCAAAAAAACGAAATAACGACTTTATTCAACAATATCTAGTGATGGGCAATTTCGCTTCACGAATCTTTTGTTTCGAATCAGTGGTTCAGAGCGCATATCAAACTGCCAAAGTCACGTGATTTCAGCAAATGAGGATTCGTCACGTCATAAGTGTTTTGAAATTTCAGTGGTTCACCTCTGGAGGGGCGTAACTATGGCAGTTTAATACTTAATAATACTTAATACTTAATGCTCTGAACCACTGATTTGAAACAAGATTCATAAAGCTATATTATTACAATAATATTATAATATTAATATTATTACAAATCAGCATATTAGAATGATTTCTGAAGGATCATTGATGCTGAAGACTAAAGTAATGATGCTGAAAAAGCTTTGCATCACAGGAATAAATTAGATTTTAAAATATATTCAAATAGAAAAGTTAAATTTTGTAATAAAATTTCACAATATTACTGTTTTTACTGTATTTCTGATCAAATAAATGCAGCTTTGGCAATCATAAGAACCTTGTTCCAAAAAAAAAAAAAAAAAGACCCCGTGACATTTGTATATTTTGACTTGTAATCAGTAAGCAATGAACTAGCAAGTACTTGGAGCATCCTAGCAACACCTTCACAACTGCCCTAGCATATATATGATAATGTGGTTCATGCAATTTGTTTAGTAAGGCACTTTAATAAGAAAGCATCTGCTAAGAACTTAATGAAATGTAACTTGCCTGATTTGCTTCGCTCATTAGTAGATTTTTAACAAGTGTCAAAAAAGCCGGTTGCATTAAATCAGTAAAATGAGATCATATTCTGAAAGGCATTTATTAATCATCTGACTTCAGCACAATAAAGAAGGTCATCTTATTGAAATGATCCAATCTGTAGATCTGAAAAAGATTAAAAGCTTTTTCAATCCAACACTTTTATTTTCTTGCATTGAACTGAAGTTACATCTTGCTGTTTTTAATATCTTTATTTTTGCATTATTTATAGGTTATATTTTAGTTACAAGGCAATATGCACTTGGAAGACATGGAGGATGTGAGTATATAGCAGTTGTTTTCTAAATACTATTAAATTTGCATTTCCTCTCTCCCTGTGATTCTCTCAGGGTTATCTTCCAGCCAATAGGGAACGCAGGGATCTGGTTCTCCAGAGGAAGAGGGAGGAGTATTTCGGCTTCATCGAGCAGTATTACCACTCCAGAACAGATGATAACCACAGAGACACATACAGACAGGTAAAACTCAATACATGAAAAAATGGGAAGTGTTGGATGAAATTGACCATTCTGACTTGTGCATAATGTTCATGAGTAACACTTTTATCAGGCCACTGGAATACACAGTGTTGCTTACAAAGCAGGCTTAACAGTAATACATGAATTAACAGTATACATGATTAACAGTATACATGAAACAGTGTTACACAATTAAGATACAAAAATGTAACTTAATTCTGTTATTATTCAGAAGTACATTTAGTATTCAAACATTTAAATGTTCTGTTTTGAGATCTTCACGCTAGGTAATGGAGATGTTTAAGAGTGTTTTGGGAAAAGTTCTGCTGAAATATTCAGCAGAACTTTTATATATAAAAGTTCATTGTGTACATTATTATGTCTAATTTTATTGTACCACATCATTGTGTCAGTCACTACAGAGTATTTTTACTCATCCCCTGGTGCATTTAAACAGGAAATGCATTGTCTGTGCTAATAGACAGCATGTCAGATATGCCATCCTCAGACATTACGTTGAAAGCAACCCAGAATACTAGTTTAAATCCAGGTTGAGTTGATTGGGACAACATAATACACAGGTGTATGCTGACTGTCACCATTTCCCAAGATGTCAATTTGAGTGGAAAAGGATCTTGTAGAATGCAACATTTTGTAAAATTAACATAAATTACTGTATGTCTTTAATTTCCAAAGTTTATCTGTTAAATATCAGTACATTTTGCTATTAAAGGGCAGCTTTTAGTTTCCATACATCCCTCAAAAAAAGTTTAGAATGGTTAGAATTTTTTTTTTTTGTTTTTGAAAGAAGTCTATTGTGCTCACCAAGGATGCATTAATTTAATTAAAATGCAGTAAAAACAGTAATATTGTGAAATATGATAGTTTAATTAATAACATTTTAAATAGGCATTTTCTATTATAATATATTTATTGCTGTGATGGCAAAGCTGAACTTCCAGCATAATTACTCCAGTCTTCAGTGTCGCATGATCCTTCAGAAATCATTATATGTTGATTTGCTTCTCATGAAACATTTCCTATTATTATAAATGTTCAAAATAGTTGTGCTGTTTAATATTTTTTTGTGGAAACTGTGATAGTTTTTTTTTCTTTTTTTTTCAGGATTCGTTGATGAATAGAAAATTCAAAAGAACAGCATTTATTTTAAATAAAAATCTTTTGTAACGTTATAAATGTCTTAACTGTCACTTTTGATTAATGCATACTTGGTAAATAAAAGTATTTCTTTTAGACAGAAATGTAGATTGGCACATAATTATTTTTAATTTGTGATTTAACAGATGCTTCAATCCATTACAAGAACAATCCCTCTGTAGCAACCTGGGGTTAAGTGTCTTACTCAGAGGCGCGACGGTCATAATTCACAGATCAATCCTTGCTTAGTTTGAACAAACAACCTTTAAACCTACAAGCCCATGGGTTTTGCATATAATACTTGCATAGATTTCATCTGAGAAGTCTGAATGAGGCACCAATGAATCAAACTGAATCGGTTCTAGCTCAACTCACTGATTCGTTATGATATCATATGACTTTAGAAGACTCATAATGTAGTACACAAGTCATATAAACTATATTTAAGAGACTTTTTTGCATCTTTTCTTTGAAGCTTAAACATATTAATTTGATTTAAGGATGATTTTTGGGTAAACGGTCCTTTTAACCACTAGGCTACACCAGACGCCACAGCGTTGAGGAACCCCATCATCTCTGCAGTCAAGGTTACACCTGCCTCCAGAAAGCTATAGTAGTAATACACCCAGATTTTGTACTGCGTGTTATTAATGGGGGAGGGGTCCGAGATCAATATTCTTATGGGCTGTAAAACTCAGGTTAATGGTGCAGGACTGGTAGTCGATTGTTATGCGCTGCCTTCTCTCTTCTCTTGTCCGGTTCCTCAGGGCTCACTGGCTCCCAGCCCCTCATTTCATCTACTGCAATACAAATCGGACACAGACCTTTAAAAGGATTTATGTGGTCGTACAGAACCGTTGGACTGGCCCCTGGCTGTCTGGGCAGAAACACTAAATGACCTTTTAGTGTGGTCACAGTCTGAGAGGGCGAGGAATGGCGGTGAATACAAGCAAACTGGACTTCGGTGGCCTTTGAGTGACCTGCATTACTACAAAGCCATTTCGTCAAACATATGATGGAGGTAGAAATGGAGAGAGGGAAGAAAATAGGAGAGAACCAGATGAAAGAGAAGGGTCGCCACCTGTATGTGCGACTGGACGTGGCGCTGTCCATTTTCAAAGTGAATTCATGCAGGTTTTGTGTGTAGCTTGTTACGAAACCAAATCGATAGCATGTGTAGTTTGGACCCTGATGGTTTCCCTCCATTTACTGGAAGGGAAAAGGCACATGTAACTCAATTTAGTGCTTTTGGGGCATATTGATTTAATCTCTTATTTTTTTTCCCAGGTCACCTGTGCTTCTGACACTCCAAGTCGTTAACTTGTGTGGGTGTGCATTCAAGTTTACCTGAATATACCTGTGTGTGTCTTTCCATAGATTCACATCGATATCCCGAGGACAAACCCTTTGATTCCTTTGTTCCAGCAGCCGCTGGTGCAGGAGGTATGTGATATTCTGTGGCGCCAACACCTGAGTCTTGTTGCACACCACACCTGTGTCAGACTCTCCAGGGTCATACAGACGGCCTGATGTCACACAACAGGCACTACACTCTTAATGTAATCACAAAGTTAAAATATTGAGTCACACACAGTCATGTCCATGTCACATTTAACCTTTTAAATTTAAGACTATTAATTTTTTTTTTCATTGTGACAATTATTTGCAAGACAAAGCACATTTCCCCCAAATTACCATTATCATAATGCATCAGAGCATTTTTTATTATTATTATTATTTTGTTCCTAATTCACATTTTTCTCAGTGGTGATTCTCAATAGATTCTAATTACTGTAATATGACAAGTTCTTCTTAAATTGGCATAAATAACAATACATCAATGTGTAAATGCATTGCAACTAATATATATATATATATATATATATATATATATATATATATATATATATATATATATATATATATATATATATATATATATATATATATATATATAATATGCTCACCAAGGGTGCATTTACTTAATTAAAAATACAGTAAAAATATTTGAAAATATTTTAAAAAGTAATTTATTCTTGTGTTGGCAAAGCTGAATTTTCAGCATAATTTCTCCAGTCTTCAGTGTCACATGATCCTTCAGAAAACATTCTAATGTCAATTTGCTGCTCAAGAAACATTTATTGTTTACAATTGTACAAAATATTTGTGTACAATTTTTATTTATTTTTTTCAGGATTCTTTGATGAATAGAAAGTTCAAAAGAACAGTGTTTATCTGAAATCTAATCTTTGTAACATTATAAATGTCTTTACTGCCACTTTTGATTGATTTAATGCATCCTTGCTGAATAAAAGTGTTAATTTCTTTAATTTCTTTTCAAAATAAATAAAAATAAAAATTCTTACTGACCCCAAACTTTTGAACGGTAGTGTAAAATGTTACAGAAGCTTTGTATTTTAGATAAATGCTGTTCTTCTGAACTTTCTATTCATCAAGGAATCCTGAAAAAAATTACACAACTGTTTTCAACATTGATAATAATAACAAATATTTCTTGAGGAATTAATCATCATATTAGAATGATTTCTGAAGGATCATGTGACACTGAAGACTGGAGTAATGATGCTGAAAATTCTGCTTTGCCAACACAAGAATAAATTACTTTGTAAAAAATATTCAAATAGTAAATAGTTATTTTAAATTGTAATAATATTTCACCATTATTACCGTTTTTACTGTATTTTTAATTAAATAAATTAAGCCTTGGTGAGCAGACAAAACTTCTTTTAAAAACATAAAAAACTTTTGAGCACTAGTGTGTGTGTGTGTGTGTGTATGTATGTATGTATGTATGTGTATACATGTATGTATATAAAATATATATAAAATATGAAATGAATTACATTTATTCCAATTTATTTTTGTCAAAAGAAAAATGTCAATTTTTAATCATGATTTAATCATTCTTTTATTCCAATTTACGTAATAAAATACCATATATTTTTACTAAACAAAATTAACATTTTATTATATTCAAAAATTTTTCACATAAATATGTAAACATATTATATTTTATTTTATTTTATGCTGTTGAGGCGGTTCAGTGTACCGGTTTTCAGCTCTTTTTATTTATTTATTTATTTTGGCAATCCAAAATATTATCCTGATCCTGATATTATCCTGATGCATAATAGTTGATCAAAAAGAGAATTTAAAAAAACACTTCAGTAAATCCGCTGATGATATTAAATCTGTTCCTTTGAATGCTTACCAGCAGGGGGTGCTGTGGTGTTTTTAACTTGTTAGATGTGAATGAACAACACTTGTAACCCATAAAGAAGGTGCAGAGCACTTGAATGCAGCTGCTTTTGGAAATACATGCATCCAAATGAGTTTACCTGTTGGTCTGTCAAGAGGGAATTAAGCAACAGTAATTGCCAAAAGCCTACACAACAATCACACTTCTTTATGAGAAATGATTTTTGTGAATCATTAAAAGCGATTGTCTTGTTTTTCAGGTGTTTGAGCGGATTCTGTTCATCTGGGCCATCCGTCACCCCGCTAGTGGATACGTGCAGGGCATTAATGACCTGGTCACACCTTTTTTTGTGGTATTCCTCTCTGAATTCGTAGGTAAGCATCTAATAACCTTCCACATGGATCAGTCAGTCCGCTTGACTGATTCTTCACCTTTGTAAATGTGTCCTTTTGGTTGAGCACATCAGTTTTGTTTGCTCCACTAATGTCGCGTTGACGTGTATGATATGCCAGAGTCAGAGAGAGGCAGACAGGATGCTATCTGACAGATGATGGTGGAAAATGGTGGTATAAATGTAAACAAACTGACAATATCCGGTGAAAATGTCAGACGCAAAAATACAGAATATCAATTATCTTTGAAAGAAACTATGAAAGATAGACAGTGGATATATGAGAGAGAGAGAGATACAAATGCTGAAAGGAGGAGACAGATGGAAAGAGTGACAGACAGAAAGAAAGGGAGATGGGAAGACAGAGAGAGACAGTCTGATGGACAGAAGGAAAGATTGACAGAAAAAACACAGGAAGAGGCAGATGGGGGAGAGAGACACAGGAGAGATGGATAAACAGAACAATCATTACATTGATCTATCATTCTATCTATCTGGATTCCATCTATCTATATATTGTTCGGCTGTTCTGTCTGTCTGTCACTCTGTCCATCTATCGCTCTATCATCTATCTGTCTGTCTGTCGCTCTATCTATCGCTCTATCTGTCTGTCAGTCTGTGTTTGTGTCTGCCGCTCTATATCATCTATCTATCTGTCTATCGCTCTATCCATCTGTCTGTCTCTGTATGTGTCTGTCTGTCGCTCTATCTATCTCTCTGTCTGTCTGTCGCTCTGTCTTTCTGTCTGTCTGTGTCTGTCTGTCTATCATCTCTCTATCTGTCTATCGCTCTGTCTGTCTGTCGCTCTGTCTGTCTGTCTATCATCTCTCTATCTGTCTATCGCTCTATCCATCTGTCTGTCTGTCTGTCTGTCTATCATCTCTCTGTCTATCCATCTGTCTGTCTGTCGCTCTGTCTGTCTGTGTCTGTCTGTCTATCATCTCTCTGTCTATCGCTCTATCCATGTGTCTGTCTGTCTGTCTGTCTGTCTATCATCTATCACTCTATCCATCTGTCTGTCTCTGTATGTGTCTGTCTGTCGCTCTGTCGCTCTATCTATCCCTCTTTCTATCTATCTATCTATCTGTCGCTCTATCTATTGCTCTATCCATCTGTCTGTCTGTATGTCTATCGCTCCATCTATTGATCACTCTGTCCATCTATCGCTCTATCTGTCTATCGCTTTATCCGTCTGTCTGTCTCTCTGTCGCTCTATCTCTGTCGCACTCTCTCTATCTATCTGTCTGTCTGTCTGACGGTCGATTGGTCTGTTTGTATGTCTGTCGCTTCTCTATCTATCTGTCTGTCTATCATCTATCTATCTATCGCTCTATCCATCTGTCTGTCTCTGTATGTGTCTGTCTGTCGCTCTATCTATTGATCACTCTGTCCATCTATCGCTCTGTCTCTCTATTGCTCTATCACTCTATCTATCGCTCTATCTATTGCTCAATCTGTTGTCTTAGAGCAGTCGATTTGTAGAGATATTCAGAGATATTCATTAGATATATAGACAGACAGACAGACAGACAAAGGGACAGAAAAGAAAGACAGATAAAGTCAGAGAGACAGGGAGGGAAATAGACACTCCAGCTCTTGTCCTCATTGCTATTCTCCCTCCACCCGGCAGCCTTCCCCTCCCTTCCTTATTTATTTCCTGTCCTCTCATGTGAAGGTTAATTACTTATGGATAGTTAAGGATTACAGAAGAACAATAGGAGGCTCATTGATCTCTCCGGTGTGCCGCTGCTGCAATGTCACCAGTGCAAACACCGGGACATACCCACAGATTACCTGGATCACCAATCGATTTCTCTTTTTCTCCCCTGTCTGTCTCTCTCTCTTTGGCCGTCTACCTCGCCCACCGCTCTCTCTGTCTTTTTCTCATCCCTCTGTTTCTCCACAAAGCTCATTTAACGAAAAGCAGATTTTTCATACCGGCGCTTTCGTGTCATTCTGCAGGGCCTTTCTATCTCTAATTTGTTTGCGGGCCATGTGAATATGTGTGTGCGTTTGGGATTCATCACGTGTGTGAGCGAGCGTCTCAGTGCCGCAGGTTGAATGAGCCGCATTGATCGGCTGGATTTAAGTGTTTACAGAGGCTTGCAAGGGTGCCGTGCACACGGTGGGGGGCTTGACCCGCCGATCGATGCCTCTGAACGAACTTCATGATCCCAACATGCTGCCAGCGGGAGATAAAAGAGTGAGGTTAGCACCCTCCCTCAGCCGTGGGTTTCACCCCCGCCGTCGAGACCGCGGGGTAAACGTGGCGTCTGGGTTCGTAGGCGCTAACTGCTTCGCCTGCTCTCAAACGCCGCGTTTTGCCAACTTTCGCTGCACTGTTTCTCTTGGCCGGCACGCCTCAGTGGCTTTCTAGGGCTCCTTTGCGAGCTTTTTAGCTTTCTGCTGAGGCCGTCCTCTGAGAAAGCAAGAGAGAGAGACTGCATAGGAGAATATTGGCGCTTCACATTTAGCTCAATATCAGCGAGTAGCGTTTTAAAGAGTAGCCGGCAGGAAGGAGAGTCACGGCGCCCTTCGGTTTAAAGTGTTGGTATTGATGCACCGAAGAATTTGAAGTGGAGAGAGACGAGGCAGAGAGAGAGGGAATATTCTCAAAGGGTAAATCATCACATTTACCCTGACAGACAAAGAGGACAGCGGGGAAATCTCCTCTGTAAAGCATCAATGCCCTGTCTCCGTCTCTCTCTCTCACTCTCCCTCACACACACACATGCGTTTTTTATTACTGAAGAGGGTGTGTGATATTCTCACCTTTTATTATTTATTGCCTTCCTGGTTTTATGGACTGTTATTTGTGCCGTCGCTTTGCATATTTCAGATTAGATGTATGGTCTGGGTGAGAGAAGTTTTTGTTTTGGTGGTGGTGTTGCTGAATCTCAGCAAGAAGCCACAAGAGGGTAAAAATTACTAATGCACAGCTTTTGTGGTTTGAGAATGTACATCAAAAATGGAATTTATTAATAAAAGTATTATAGTAGTATAATTTATAAACTGTAGGCTGTTTATAGATGTCAAGCAAAATTACTCTTAAAGGAATTGTTTGCACAAAAATGAAAATTCTGTTTTTCCAAATCGGTATGACTTGCTTTCTTCTGTGGAAGATGAATGAACCAGTCACTGAGTGAGTCAGTGAATAATGAATCGGTCGCTTCTTTCCATGCAATTTGCACCTGGAGCTTTTTAAGCTTGGGAAATACCACTATAAAAGTATTTCATGACTTGGACATTATATTCCAAGTAAATATTCCATTATATTCTCCTCCATCCGGTTGCGACCGGATCATTAAATCAGTGAATTGAGATATGAAATTTTGATATGGATCATTCAGACCATTTTATATATATATATATATATATATATATATATATATATATATATATATATATATATATATATATATAATATAATATAATATAATATAATATATATATATATATATATATATATATATATATATATATATATAATATATAATATATAATTTTTTTTTTTTTTAAAGAGTCATTGATCTGATTGGTTATGAATTAGACATGGCTACTTCTCTCATGAACATGGCAAGTAGAACTAGGGTGGATGTTAAGATTCAGTTCAGTATATATTAGGGCTGTAACAATATATAGTGTCACAATATCGCAATATAAAAATGCAACAATATGTATCGTAGATAGTGACAATCTGTACTTTATATTGTTCACACAAATTCAATTAAAAAATTCAGTTCAAATTTCGAGTTGTAGTGTCAGTACTGCATTAAACTACTATATATAATGGTGATTAATGCATAATATTGTAATGGGGGGAATATTTGTGGGTCCTGATAATGCCAAATGTCTTATTTTACCAGAAAAAAGTGGCCTATGTTATTTTTAATATATCCTGGTCAGTGACAAGAATCATGAATGTTTTTATTCTGGTGTCACCATTGTCCTGTGCATTGGGTTACCAGCATCAAGTCCAAGCCTATTCATTTACACCTTCAATGTAATCCCAAATTTAGAATTTTAATCAACAGTACATTTTTTTGTTAACCTTTTACCATATGTCTTGAAGTACAGTATCGCCTTAATATTGTATTGTGAGTTCAGTATCATGATATGTATCGTATAGTGACATTAGGGTATCGTTACATCCCTAGTATTTTGCTCTCTTTGTTAAACAACAAAAAAAAAATTAATATGGGTTCAAAAGCTTTAAATATGGTGCATGAGTCATATTAACCACATTTATTAGACTTTTATATTGATTTTTGCATCTTTTTTTTTAAGCTTAGAGCTCCAGTCCTTTAATTTTAATTGTGTTGAGAAAAAAAAAGCAACCAATAAATCTCTTCAAAATTTCTCCTGTCGTTTTCCACTGAAGAAAGACAGTCATACGGGTTTGGAATGTGAAAATGATGTGTTTTGGGTGAAATATTCCTTTCATAAAGAATTCAATTGATGTGCGGTCACCAGGTGTGCATCTTTCGGCATATTTTATAAACGGCTTTGAACGTGGCTCAGCCAATCCGCTTTTAGAGTCTGAGCTATATAGCATGGATCATTTAATGCTCAACCTGAGACATGGAGCAATGACCTGAATGAGCTGTGATTTGTTTCATGAGTTGCAGACTTCACTCATGATTATTGAATGATCTCTTAGGTCATTCATACACATACACATACATGGCACAATAACCCTGTTTTTCCCCACAGGGTCAGAGAACAGGGTGGCAAAGCCTCTCTTTGTGCCACAAACAGGATTTCTCCTGCATTCTGTAAAGCCGCTTTATGCAGCAGCGCTATGTGTGTGTGTGTGTGTCCGAAGCTTTGGAGTGATGTGGAAATGTGGAGAGCTAAATGGATCAGGAATCTCTCCAGTGTTGTGGCCAGTGACATATGGCTCGGCCCATGACCGGCAGGGCACTCCATGCTTCATTTGTGGTCAAAGAGGGCTATTTACTTTGCTTTTCCAGCTTTTTTCCCCCCTGCCAGCTCTTTCCTGTCGTTCTCCATCCGTCTTTTTTTACTTGAATCCCATCCGGGCTCTCACTCGGCCCCCATCAGCTGTTCTTCCTGCTGCAATGCAGAGGTTTACTGACAGTTTCCTCTCGGAGAGTTTGAGCAGAAAGGTTTTTGCCATTTTTCTACCTGCTACCCTTCTGCTTCACATCTATGGGCCACATTCATGAAACACAAATTTCTGTGTAAATTGTAAAACTGTTCCTATGTGAATTTAATCTTTTTAATTATTAACAGACTCCATGATTAACTGATTCTAATTGTCAATGTAAAAAAAATGGGTAATAATAATAATAATAATTATTATTATTATTATTATTATTATTATTAATATATGTAAATAATATATTTAATGTCAAATAATATATTTAATTTGTATAATAATAATTTTAATAATAAAAGTTTTCTTTGGATACTAAAAAAGTTGCAACAGTTTATTTTTCATTTGCAACCTCATCTTTGTTATCCAGCTAGATGATGTTGTCTTGTTGACAATTAAATCAGACACATTTTCAACAGCAAAGTTTTTCACAGAAATCAACATGCTCAAAGGGATAGTTCACCCAAATGTCATTTTCTCACCCTCAAGTTGTTCCAAACCTGTATGAATTTCATTCTTCTGCTGAACACAAAAGAAGATATTTTGAAGTTTGCAAGGCATAAAACATGTATTTGATCAACAAACATAAGGTTTTATAAGTTTAATAAGTCTGTTATTTTTGCACTTTTACAGAATTACACACTTCAACTTAAATAATGAATATTTAAAGGAATAGTTCACCCAAAAATGAAAATTCTGTCATCATTTACTCACCCTCATGTCGTTCTAAACCTGTATGACCTTTTGTTTATACTGAAAAAGCACAGAAATACACGGCCATTCAATTATTGGGGGTAAAATGTTTTTATTCATTTATTTGCTTAATTTATTTGATTTAAAAAAAATACTGTAAAAAGCTGAATTTTCAGGATCATTACTCCACTCTTCATCGTCACATGATCCTTCGGAGATCATTCTAATATGCTGCTTTGCTGCGCAAGAAACATTTCTAAATATACCTGCGAGCAGCAATTATCAGGGTTCAAGCACTTTAAGGCTTTAAGCACATAAAAAGGTATTATAAATTATTTAGCAAGCATGTAAGTACTTATAGATGGAAAAGACCATTTACTGTCAATACATGCAATTTACCAAGGAAAAATATGGTTTTTAAAGTTTTTTTTTTTTTTTTTTGACAGTTATAGCGCCACCTATTGCTTGATCTCCACCACTTTAGGTGTCCTCAGAGTCAAATTTGGTGAAAATATCTGATTTCGTTTTGAAGTTAAAGAGATTATATATATATATATATATATATATATTACGTATATGTATATGTGTATACGTATATGTATATGTATATGTATATGTGTATGTCTTTAACTTCAAAACGAAACGTCTCCGGTTACTATGGTAACCTCGGTTCCCTGAGAGACGGGAACGAGACATGGCGTCAGAAGCTGACGCTTTGGGGACTCCCTTTTCTCCTAATTCTCCTGAAATCCTATTGCACAACGCCAGTGAAGTTGCAACTCTCACTGGCCAATGCCAGCCAAGACGGCGAAAGGGGCGGTACCCGCCTCTATATAATGCGCCGACCTGGCGGCATAAGCTCAGAATCTTCCGACTGAACGAGAGTACAGCAGACCTGAGCGGTGAACACGGCAGTCTACGCCATGTCTCGTTCCCGTCTCTCAGGGAACCGAGGTTACCATAGTAACCGGAGACGTTCCCTTTCGAGAACGGTCTCTCGACATGGCGTCAGAAGCTGACGCTTTGGGGACTGTATAGAACAACGCCGTGGGAACAGCGAAGAAGGAAAGCTCAGCCACTGCGGAGCTACTATGAACAGTAATAAAACATAATCCCCAATGAGTACACGCCTACGAAATGCTTATAACGTGGTTACTCATCTAACACTGTATGCATTCAAGAATAATATACAGGCTACATACGGGGTATTGAAGCATGTGGGCGGCCAGGCCGGGCACAGCAAAAAGAACATACACTTAACGAGCAGCTGTTGCTGGCGTAGGTGTAACATGAGAGAATTCATAGTGAGCCCTTGCTCATTGCGAGGACATAGACGAACTACTGGAACTGTGTCCCATATTCCAGGTCGCTTATGGTGGCATAACGTACGCGACAACAACGCGCCTCATACAGCTCGCTCTGCCAACATGAAGGGGAGAGCGCCACAGACTGGGTGTGGCGCTGGCTCCGCCCCCAGATTCACTTATACGACCTAGTTGAAACCACCAGCCTCAGCTAATGGGCGGGAACTGCAGGTAGAATATGAGTTGTATTCAACGCCAGGACTTGTGAGGCTAGAGAACACACGTCCAAATTGTAAAACCTGGCGAAGGTGTTCTGCGACGACCAGCCCGCCGCCATACAAATGTCTTTGATGGTGACGCCTTTAGTCCATGCCCACGAGGATGCAATCGCCCTCGTTGAATGCGCTCTGACGCCGATAGGGCATTCCATTCCTTGGTTAGAATAGGCCAAAGTGATCGCATCAACCACCCAATGCGATAGCCGCTGCTTAGAGACGGAACGTCCTTTGGTACTGCTGCTGAAACACACAAACAGCTGCTCAGAGAGCCTGAACTGAGCCGTGCGGTCAATGTAAATTCGCAAAGCTCGCACTGGGCATAACTCCTGATGAGGCGCGTTATCCACTGACTCCTGGGTGAAAGCCGAAAGAGTTATCACTTGAGCTCTGAACGGCGTTGACAGTGATTTAGGCACGTAACCCAGCCTCGGCCTGAGTGTGACGTTACAATCATCTGGCCCAAACTGCAAGCAATCAGCGTTAATAGAAAGCGCTTGCAAATCCCCCACGCGTTTCACTGAAGCGAGGGCGAGTAGCAGCGCGGTTTTAAGTGAGAGCTCCTTTAAGCCGACTGACATGAGCGGCTCAAAAGGCGGCCGAGTCAACGCTTCGAGCACAAGAGCTAAATCCCATGACGGCACCGTGGGGGCGAGAGGGTCTTAGTCGCCTTGCACCCCTCAAAAATTTTACCACTAGGTCGTGTCTGCCCACCGAGCGCCCATCGATAAGGACATGAAAAACTGAAATAGCTGCCACATAGACTTTAAGAGTGGAAGGCATACTGCCGCCGTCCAATCGCTGCTGCAAGAAATCTAGAATGCCTGAGACGGGGCAGCTTCCCGGTTCGAGACCATTCAGTTCGCACCATTTCACAAATACTGCCCATTTAGAAGCGTACAGGCGCCTTGTAGAAGGGGCTCGCGCCTCCGTAATCGTGTCCATAACACGGCAAGACAGAACGCTCGGATCTACCGGCTCCCTTGCACTACCCACACATGAAGTTTCCACCATTCGGGGTTGGGGTGCCAAATCGACCCGCCCGCTTGGGACAGAAGGTCTCGTCTCAGTGGAATCATCCACGGGGGAGCCGTTAACAGTTCCAGCAGATCGGGAAACCACGGCCTGTTCGGCCAGTACGGGGCGATTAGAAGCACCGACGCTCTCTCCTCCCTGATCTTGTGCAGCACTTGTGACAATATCTTCAGCGGAGGAAATGCATAAAGGCGAACATTCGGCCATGGCATCGTCAGTGCGTCCCCTCCCAGGGGAGAGCGCGACAGAGAAAAGAACAGAGGACAATGCGTGTTCTCCTCCGTCGCGAATAGGTCCACTTCCGCCTTCCCGAACTGTTCCCAGATCATTCTCACTGTCCCGGGGTTCAATCTCCATTCTCCTTGAGGGATCCCGTCCCTCGACAGCATGTCCGCGCCGCTGTTCAGGTGGCCCGGAACATGCGCCGCTCGGATGGAGAGCAGATGGTGGTCGGCCCACAGTAGAAGCTGCGCAGCCTGCTCGTAAAGGGCTCGCGAGTGCACTCCGCCCTGGCGATTTATGTACGATACCACCGAAACATTGTCCGTACGAACCAATACATGATGGCCCCGGACTTGTGTGAGGAAGCTTCGAAGAGCCAGAAAGACCGCCCTCAATTCGAGGCGATTTATATGCCACGTCTTCTCCGATTCCGTCCAGTAGCCCGACGCTGGAACGCCATCGCAATGAGCTCCCCAGCCCGTCGTCGACGCGTCCGTCGTGACCACTTTCCGCCGCGTAACCACACCCAGCTGGGCGCCGCGTCGGTACAGGTCGGGATTCCGCCACGGCGCGAGCGTGCTCAGGCACCTGCGAGTGACCACAACGCGGGCATAGCCCATTCTCCAAGCCCTCCTTGGTACCTGAGTTTTCAGCCATAACTGGAGGGGGCGCATATAAAGCAACCCGTGGTGGCATACCGCCGCGGCCGCCGCCATCCGTCCCAAGAGCCTCTGATATTCCTTCAGCGCTACAGGACGGCCCAGACTGAAAGCACTCAGGGCGGACATCAAATCGCGAACGCGCTCCTGACCTAGACGCGCTCTCATCGCGACCGAGTCCAACTCCACCCCCAGATACGAGATTGACTGGCTGGGGCATAACATACTCTTTTGTGTATTCACGCATAGACCCAGGTTCTCCAAATGAAGCAATAGAGTGCGTTTGTGGCCGTTGAGCACATCCTTCGAATGGGCTAAAACTAGCCAATCGTCCAAATAATTGAGTATGCGTATTCCGTTCGCTCTCAGGGGGGAAAGCGCTGCATCCACACATTTTGAAAACGTGCGAGGAGCCAGGGCTAATCCGAACGGCAGAACTGTGAACTGATATGCTGTGCCGTCGAACGCAAATCTCAGAAAGCGCCTGTGACGAGGGGCGATCCGAATATGAAAATATGCGTCTTTCAGGTCTACTGAAATAAACCAATCTTCGGGCCGAATTTGCGCGAGGATCTGTTTCAATGTCGTCATTTTGAAAGGGCGCTTGAATAAAGCCCGGTTGATGGGTCTCAGGTCTAATATCGGACGGAGGCCACCGCCTTTCTTTGGAACGACAAAATAGCGGCTGTAGAACCCGCTCTCCCTCTCGCTTGGCGGGACCACTTCTATCGCGCGCTTTGCGAGTAGATTGAGAACTTCTTGCCTCAGCACCGACTCGTTGTGAGCCGGCACTGTCGACATAACCACGCCATTGAAACGGGGCGGTCTGCGCCGAAACTGCAAAGTGTAGCCGTTCTCTATTACGTTCCGCACCCAATCCGAAATACCCGGAACAGCCCGCCAAGCGCTCGCAAATTGGCACAGAGGACGGGGCACCCCGCCTTCTGTATTCAGGACAACGTCGCTGTATACTGGGGTAGCGCGCTGACAGCTCTCTTGACGAACGGGCGCGTTGAGAGGCGGCGAGTCGTGTATGTAAGAACTGACACGGGTGTTCCGCTGCGGCGGAGGACCTACATTCGGAGCGCGAGCGCCGCCGATTACACGGGAGAGCTGCGAGCCCGATTGTATCTGCAGCAATTCGCCTGCGTATAGAGTGCGAGAAGCTGCCGCTGCTAGAGGAGGAGAAAAAAGCTCTTTTTGTGAGGTTGTAACATTCTTTATTACATTTACAACAGAAACATTCTCGTAGTCGCCTGCAACCGCCAAGGGGACTTCTCGAGAACACCTCGGACGCTTCGCAGCGGGTCCTTCGCTCAGCGTCCTCCTCCTCTGCACTCTCCCGTCAGGAACGAGGCTTCTGTTCCGAAGAACTAGGAGCAGTGCCGGGGCGGCCGCCTTTCTTAAAGCCGTGACGCGACTTCGGCGGTCTCTGCCAGGGTGCTCTGGTACGTGCAGAAGGCTCCGGGTCTGGCGCCGAAGGGGCGGGAGCAGAGGGAGCTCGCTTCGGCGGCCTGTTTGAAGCCGAAGAAGATCTACTGCGCGCTGGAGGCGGCGCGGGCGCCCGGCGCGGAAGGAAATGACTCATCGCCCTGGAACGCTTCTGTGCTTCAGAGAAGCGCTCTGCAATCGCTTCCACGGCATCCCCAAAAAGGCCGGAGGGAGATAAAGGAGCGTTGAGCAGCGCCTTCCTATCTGCATCTTTTAACTCTGTAAGAGTCAGCCACAAATGACGGTGGAGCACAACCATAAAGCCCATGCTTCGTCCGATCGCCTGGGCCGTTTTCTTCGTTGCCTTCAGGGCAAAATCAGTCGCAGCGCGCAGATCTTTAAAGGCCTCGGGGTCCGCCTCCCCCTCGTCCAGGGATTTCAGGAGCTGAGCCTGGAAAACCTGAAGTACCGCCATCGTGTGAAGTGCTGAAACTGCTTCACCTGAGGCGGCGTATGCCTTATCAGCGATATGCGCGGTCACACGGCAGGGTCTTGACGGCAACATAGCGCCTGCCTTCAGGGAAGCTGACGAGGGGCAGAGGTGCGCCGCGATAGATTCCTCGACTGGCGGAATGCGCGTATAACCACGGGCTTCAGCGCCATCAACTTTTGTGAATATTTCCGAGCCGCTGGCGTGGGCGCGAGCCGAGTGGGGCGCGGCCCAGGTGCTAGCGACCTCCTCGTGCAGGTCTGGAAAGAAAGGGGCTCGCTTCCTTGGAGCGGCGGCTCGGCGGCCCAAGTGAAGGAACCACGAATCCAGTTTGCTCTTCGCTGGCTCGTCGGGAGAATCCCATTCAAGACCGAGATCATTCACGGCCCTAGTAAGAACCCTAACAAGCTCGTCTTGAAACGCCACCTGCCCCTCCGGCTCAGAGCGCTCCTCCAAGAGGTTGTCCGCCCAGTCCTTCTCGGACGCCGTTAGGGACATGGCCTCTTCGGGTTCGTCATCCCTCGCCGCGCCGAACGAAACCATCTCCGACGCGCCGGGGGCGGGTCGAAGACCCTCCTCGGTGAAGTAAACAGGAGGGCGGGGTGGTGAGTCACACCTCATTCCCGCATCATCGCCCCTATGCGGCTGTCCCACCAGCGGCTCGTCAGCGGCAGTGGGACGTTGCCTAGGACAGTCACCAAGGGCGATGCTCCTCCGAGCCCTCAGCACCCGCACTGGGAGATCCTCGCAGTGCGGGCAGCCCGACCCGGTGAGTGCTGCTTCTGCATGGGCGAGTCCCAGGCACAGAATGCAGTACTCGTGGGTGTCCGGAGCCTCGATAGGCCCCGAACACAGCGTGCAGAAGGTAGACATGCTGGAACGCCGAGAGGGTAATCCGTCTACTTCGCGTCTTCTCCACAGCTGTCTCGTAGTAATGTCGAAGTTATAAATTGTTGAAGTGAAAAGGAAGATTCTGAGCTTATGCCGCCAGGTCGGCGCATTATATAGAGGCGGGTACCGCCCCTTTCGCCGTCTTGGCTGGCATTGGCCAGTGAGAGTTGCAACTTCACTGGCGTTGTGCAATAGGATTTCAGGAGAATTAGGAGAAAAGGGAGTCCCCAAAGCGTCAGCTTCTGACGCCATGTCGAGAGACCGTTCTCGAAAGGGAATCAGATATTTTCACCAAATTTGACTCATATATATATATGTATATATATATATATATATATATATATGTATATATATATATATATATATGTGTATATATGTATGTATATATATATATATATATATGTATATGTATGAGCATAATAAAAAATGGACCCATTGGCGACTTTGATTTGGATTTTTTTGCTTATTATTATCAATGTTGAAAACCATTGTGCTGTTTAATATTTTTGTGAAAACCTTGATGTTTTTTTTCAGGATGCTTTGATGAATAGAAATTTCATTTGTTTGAAATAGAAATCTTTTGTAACATTGTAAATATCTTCACTGTCCCTCCAGGTCAGTTTAATGCATCCTTGCTGAATAAGAGTATTCATTTCTTTAAAAAAATCTTACTGACCCCAAACTTTTGAACAGTAGTGTACTGTTTTATTGTATAGTAGAAGTATGCAAATAGGGGTTTATCCTGATGCTGTTTACAGTCAGTTTTTGTCTCTAACAACAGACCTCAGCAGCGGTTGTCCACATGGTCTTCAGCACGTGCTGATTTGCAGCTTCAGTTGAGTATCTTCGGTCGTTGGAGAGCATGTATTCTTCATTGCGTCTTCGACCTTGGATCTGACCACCTTCTTATCTATATTTCAGCTCTCATGTACCACAATAAAAGTCGCGTGATTGACTGAATTGCTTTGGTGATGCGCAAGCTGCATGCAAACATGCCTTAAGAGCTCGCTCTCTCTCTTTCTCTTTACTCAGTGCTTCATCAAAATAGCTCCTTGTCTTTACTTCCCCTCCCCAATCCCTCCATCCTTATTAAGAAAAGAGGAAGAGAGAGAGAGAGAGAGAGATCAAGAGATGGAGGACTACATTAGTTGTGCGGTGGCTGAGTGGAGTGGCACACAGAAGTCTTTTCCAGCCAGGTCTGGCTCTCTGGGGCATAATGTGTGTATCAGCATCATTTAGCACATACTGTTTAAAGAGTTGGGGAAAGGTCATGGCTGCGAGGGGAAGCCTGCGGAGGGGGGAGGGAGAGGGCCGAGTTGATGAATGTGTTGAATAAAGAATGCAGTTTGCCGGCTAATGATCTAATGGCTTCGTGGTGTCTGTGCATACGATGCACGACACATCAAAACTGCTGTCGCCCGCAAGAAAACAAAGACTGCTGAGAACACTTGCAGCATGTGTGCTGGTTTGATCTGCTGGTGACCCAACATGAATGTGTGTGTGTTTTGTGTGTATTCTTTTCCATAGAGGAAGATGTGGAAAATTTTGAAATGGCAAGCTTACCACTGGATACACAACGAAACATCGAAGCCGACAGCTTTTGGTGCATGAGCAAATTGCTGGATGGGATACAGGTATTTCAATCACTCAAGGTTCATGGTAGTTCTTCTTCTTCTTCTTCCTCTTCTTCCTCCTCTTCTTCCTCTTCCTCTTCTTCTTCTTCTTCTTCTTCCTCTTCTTCCTCTTCCTCTTCTTCCTCTTCCTCTTCTTCCTCTTCCTCTTCTTCTTCTTTTTCTTCCTCTTCCTCTTCCTCTTCATCCTCTTCCTCTTCCTCTTCCTCTTCTTCTTCTTCTTCTATTTCTTCTTCTTCTTCTTTTTCCTCTTCCTCCTCTTCTTCTTCTTGTTTCCTTCCTCCTCTTCCTGCTCCTCCTCTTCTTGCTCCTCCTCTTCTTCTTTCTCTTCCTGTCTCTCCCTTCTTTCTCTTCCTCTTCTGCCTCTCCTTATTCTTCCACTTCCTCTTTTTCTACCTCTTCTTTCTTCTTTCTCCTCCTCTTCTTTTTCTTGTTCCTCTTCCACTTCCTTTTTTGCCTTTCTTCCTCCTCTTCTTCTTCCCCTTCCTCCTTTTCCACTTCCTCCTCTTCGTCTTCGTCTTCTTCTTCTTCTTCTTCCTCTTCTTCTTCTTCTTCTTTTTTTTCCTTCCTCCTCTTCCTGCTCCTCCTCTTCTTCTTTCTCTTCCCTTCCTGTCTCTCCCTTCTTTCTCTTCCTCTTCTGCCTCTCCTTATTCTTCCACTTCCTTTTTTGCCTTTCTTCCTCCTCTTCTTCTTCCCCTTCCTCCTTTTCCACTTCCTCCTCTTCGTCTTCGTCTTCTTCTTCTTCTTCTTCCTCTTCTTCTTCTTC